>NC_050573.1:33769618-34042118 GCF_011100635.1 Trichosurus vulpecula | reverse complement strand
ATATTTTCAGTGCAGTGATGAGTTGAGATCCTTAGCTCAGAGGGGAGAGAGACAAGAAGGCTTGGAGCAACCTGTGTGATGAGTAGGATAGAGAATCAATGAGGGAGGGGTGTGTGGAGGGCCCAGTACAGAGCAGAGAGCACCCATTTGTTTGTAATGGACCAGACTTCTGACAGCTGTACTTAGCAATGTGTGAATGGGAACAAGATGGTGGGAGCAAACAAGTGTTGGGGTTTGGCAAAGTGTTATTGATGCTTTACAGGACAAAGAGGCAAGATATTGTGGTTGACCAAGGGGCTGAGGTTGGGAAGAGACTGTGTACATGGCGCAATGATGATGATGGTGATGGTGATGGTGATGGTGATGGTGATGGTGATGACGGTGACGGTGACGGTGATGGTGCTGACGATGACGGTGATGGGATGATGATGGTGATGGTGATAGTGATGATGGGCTGGGAAAGAAATGAAAGTGACAGAATAGAGGTCACAAGGAGGATGAAGAACATGGTTAGAGGTGACTAGGCAGCCGGAAAGAGAGAGTGGTAAAAGATTATGATCAGCTCAAGGAATTCCAGAGTTCGTTAACTTGGAAGGGGAGCATTGTGGGTTATGATCAAGGTCAAAAGAGTCCCAATTCCAGTGTGTAACTGAGGTGAAGTGAAGGAGCAGATCAGAGGATAGCCTAAGTAGCATTAAGGGGGATTGGGAAAGGCTTCTTGAATAAGGTGGGATTTTAGCTGAGACTTGAAGGAAGCCAGGGAAGTCAGGAAGCAGAAATGAGGAATAACTCTGGAATTGGGAAAATAAAAGCCATAGAATGTTAGCCATTGAAGAAGTGTAGGCAGAGAATCAGGGGGTGAGGAGAGGTCCATTGAAGGAAGCAGGGGAATTAAGTGTTCAGGGTCCTCCCTTGAGATCAGACCCAGGAACAGGTGTGAGGTCCTGTCCACTGATGCCCTGTAGACCATACTACAGTCAGGAGCTGGAGGAGGTATGGTCTAGAGAGTCTGGAAGCCTGCTTGGGAGGCAGGGGGCAGCTGTGGAGGAAGAGTTCATAGCAAGAGCACCCGTGGCCACTGGTGTTTGGGGAGAGTGTGAGAGATGGCTTGCTCTTCTCTCTTCTTCTTCCTCATCTGGGTCTCCTGGTTTGCTGAAAACACAAACAAAGATTGCTGTGTATGGAATGTACAGTGTTCCAGAAATAGATCAGAAAAGAACAGAACAAAGTCTTATTTGAGGTCATAAGTGGAAGATTATTAGGGATCTCAGTTGTCTCATCTGTGAAATGGGGGTGCTGACAGCACCTATGTCTGTGGCATTGTTGTAAGGATCAAATGAGATGATGTACAAAAAGTGCCTTGGGATCCTTAAAGTGACACACACGCGCGCGCGCGCGCACACACACACACAGAGACACAGACACAGACACACATACACACACACATACACTGAGCTATTTAATTTTCTTCTAGCCTTCTAGAATTCTTAATTAATTTCGTGTCACAGACTCCTTTTGTATATGGCAAATCTTTCCATAAAAATCTTTTTAAATGCATAAAATAAAATATATAGGGGGCATCTAGGTGGTGCAGTAGATAGAGCACTGGCCCTGGAGTCAGGAGGACCTGAATTCAAATTCAGACTCAGACATTTGACACTTACTAGCTGTGTGACCCTGGACAAATCACTTAACCCCAATTGCCTCACCAAAAAAAAAAGATATAGGATTACAAAGGAAGCCAGTTATAGTAGAATAGAGTTATCAAAAAAAATATTTTAAGTTTAGATCCTAGCTTAATTGGAATCCCTCTTCTAATAGAATACATGCTGCCCAAGGCCAGAAATGGTTTCATATCTGTCGTTATTTCCTCAGTGTCTGGAATGCAGTAGACGCTTTATAGATGCTGGTTAGATGGCCAGATCAGGGAAACCTTTGTGCATTTAACATGGTTCCATTTTTTAAAAGTTCTTGGACTCTTAGGATCTGAGTTGGAAGGAACGTTAGACCAAGCCTCCACCCAGGGCTACCCTGGTGACCTTCCACAAGCAGAGACAATGGGGCACTCGAAGCCAGTGTACTGGATTTGGAGTCAGGAAGACTCTGCTTCTCATCCTGGGGCTGAGCTCAAAGGAACAAACATTTCAGAACCTCACTTTTCTCTTATAAAGTAGAGATAGGGATAGTAATTCCTCTGGCGCCTCTTTCTTGGGATTATTGTAAAACTGGTAAAAAAGAAAAGTATGTAAAGTGCTTTGCAGCTCTACACATTTAATGTTGATCTGCAGCTTTAAAGTTAGTCTGTAAACATCTATTAAGCACCTACTGTGTGCCAGGCACAGCGCTCCTTGTAAATGGAGAGTTATTCCGTGCAAAGTGTTTTGTGCTAGGGATTAAGATAAACAGTCCTCCATCCCCTGCTGAGGACATCACTGCTAGCCAGGGAACCAATAGAGTGTATTGTTGGGGCAGCCCTCATCAGTCAGACCTTTTTTTCTTTATCTCTAACCAAAATCTGCCTCCCTGAAACTTCTGCCCTTTGCTATTAGTTCACTGTCCATGGCAGAGTCAGCCTGACCCCGGTTCCCTGGACAGCCCTTCAGATACACATCATTTCAGGAACCTAGTTATTAGTAAATTTAGCCTGGCTCACAGTAGATGCTTAATAAGTGTTTATTGACTGGCTGATTGCTCGATGGAATGATTTCATTATCAGTAGGGATGGATATCATCCCAAAACACAGGCTGGATTACTGAGGGAGGGATATGAAAGGGCTCTGCCGCCCCAGCTGCCCCCATGGCGGCAGGCTTCCTCCCAGAAAGACTCTCATACCTGGACTTCAAGCCCTATCATCTGCATGGGCTCCTCCTGAGGGGGCCTTTGGAACACAGAATCTCACGACTTGGGGAGGGAAAATCCTTAGAAGACAAGCTATCAGTGCTTGAAGGGAAGCTTTTAAAATCTAAAATGTCAGAACTCAGAGGGACCTTAGGGAAACACCTAATCTGACCTCATTTTGTAGATGAGGAAACTGAGTCCCAGAGAGGGGGAAACGCCTTGTTATACCCCCTGGTATCAGAACTGGGTCTAGGACCCAGATCCCCTAAGTCAATATCCGAGTCTGTTTCCAGAACTAGGCTGTGTGTGTGTGTGTGTGTGTGTGTGTGTGTGTGTGTGTGTGTGTGGAGGGGAGCATTGAGGAGTCCTCTCCCCCTTCCCTCCCCCTTCTCTCTCCTGGGGCCCCAGTGAGAGAACTTGTATTTGTGGGAAAGCGGAAGCCACCCTTCAGCTCGGAATGAAAGGGACGTCCTGTGGAGGCCCCGCTCGGTTTCCTTTCAGAGCCAAGAGGCAGGCCAGCGAAGGAGAGCGAGCAGGGTCACCAGGATGAATGGAACATGGGCCGGAGGCGGCAGAACTGACGCTGCTGGAGCTTTGTCCAAGACCCCACTCCATTCTGACTCAGGGGTGCCCAGGGTGGTGAAGGAGGGGAGGGCACCTTGGTGTGCAGATTAAAGCGGAAGTGAAAGTCACTCTTCAGCTTGTCAAGGACATCCAGGGACAGGGAGGAGGGAAGTGTGCCAGCCCCCAGCCCTTTCATCAGGCCCCTGAATCTGATGGTAGGTCTTCAAAAGTGCCTTCACCAGCAATGTGTGGATGAAGCTGCCCAAAGTCCAAATTTGAGCTGGATATTAGGACAGACCTGGGCCACTGCCACAGGTAGTGAGTTCACTGTCACTGAAGAGCCTTAAGTAGAGGCTGATTGAATCCCTTGTCAGGGATGCTGTGGAGAGAATTCCTTGTTAAGACCTCTCAAGAGGGTCCCTCAGAACATGAGAGCTCCCTTGATAGTCCATAGGGATGGTGTCACAAAGGAGTGAGGAACCTTGATGTCAAGAGCCTACATAGGGCACTAACTAGCTGAGGGACTGGACAACTCCCCTTATTTCTCTGAGCCCTGGTTTCCTCATCTGTAACATGATTGGTAAGGGCTGCCCTGACATTCTGGGCTCTAAGACCCTTCCAGGTGCTGACTTTCCCTGTTCTCAGCCCCTCCCAGATCTGTTATTCTCTGTTCTAAGCCCTTCCCTCTCCCCTCCCCCAGCCCTGACACTCTGTTCTAAGGCCCCTCCCAGCTCTGACATTCCCTGTTCTAATGCCTCTCTCTCAGCTCTGACATTCTGTGTTCTAAGGGCCCTCCCAGCTTGTGCTTGACACAAGGGATATATATAATATGAAAAAAAAAATCTTTTCCCCCAAAGAGCTTCCATTCTACCAGAGGAAAGGATGAAAATAGAAGGGGAAGAAGCTAAGAGAAAAGTATTTGAACAAAACCATCCTGGAAATGACATAAAGACCCACCTGACTGTGGCCTGGCTGAAGTGGGGTCCCTGGGCCTTCCCAGTTCTCAGCCAAGACCTCTCTCCTCTCCAAAGCTGTGTCTCTGGAGTGAAGAAAGGTGCACTTCTAGCTAGGTGACCCTTAGATGAGTCCCTTCCCCCATCTGAGCCTCAGCTTCCTCATCTGAGAAACAGGCATAACAACACACTGCCCGACTCACAGGATTGTGGGAAAGAAAGTGCGTTGTCACAAGTCAGTGCATCAGCAAACACTTTTTAAATTCCATGGTGCCAGACACCGTGCTTTGGATAAGCCTGGAAGTGCCCTAGAAATAGGGGTTATTGTTATTAATTATTTTGGAAATTTTAGGCTTTTTTAGGGGCATGCCCCTCAGAGATCCTTGCACCATATCTTTAGAGCTAGAGGAAGCCACCAAATCCAACCACTCCATTTTGCTCAGAGGCTTCCTAAGGGGGCCTCCTTTGAATTACTCCTCCTCCATTAAGCCCAGCTGAAAAGCCTGATCTCCCTGGTGGACACCCCCTGCTCAGACAGACCTCACTCAGCCTTTCGTTCTGCAGTCTCTAGTTAGGAGGCTGTTGCAGTAATCTAGGTGAGAGGAGTTGAAGGGGTCTGAACTAAGGTGGGAGCTGCTTGGGAGAGAGAGGGTGGCAGCCAGTCAGAGGGAAGGAGCCCAGGGTAAGTCAGAGATAGAAACTTTAGGGACTGGCCGTCTCTGCCCTAAGGGTCCCTGGCTCTAAAGTGGTTGTGACTCTCTGACGGTGTTGGCCAGTCTTCAGTCCAGGCCTGGGAGCCCCCACTCACGAGTGCCCTGCTAAGGAGGCCTGGCCTACAATATGGCTTGAAGGGAGCCAATAAGCCTGGAGGACAAAGTGATGTCTCATTTCTTCTCCTTGCTATGTTTTCCCTTCTCACCTCCTGATCCCGCCCCGCCTCCCCCCCCCCTCCCCCCCCCCCCCCAGTGTTTGGGCTGTCTCTGCAAAGCTGTCTTAGAAAGCGGCCCCTTCCTGATTCCCCAGGGAGCCCCGGCCTGCGAGGGATGGGGAGGGGGACCCACTTCCTCCGCACCAGCTTCCTAAATAGCTCTCTGTCGGAAGCGGGTGTGCATTCCTCCCCCGGCCCCAGGACACAGCTGGGGAGAGTTTGCTGCCTCCCAGGGGCCTGGGGGAAGGGCAGCCAGAAGCTGAGACAGAAATGAGCAGAGGATGCTTGAGCCTGGTGGCGGAGCCCCAGTGAGTCCATGGAAGAAGGTCCAGCTTTGGGCTTATAAAACCTGGGATCAGTGAATGGGGGGGGAGGGTGCGGGGCGGTACTCTGCAGAGCAAGTGGAGGCTGCTGGTCCTGCCCTAGAACTACCCACCGGGGATGGTAGTACCTCTCACTGAGGCCTTCCCAGGGCATCCGATGATTTCTGGGTAAGACTGCCTGCAGATGTGGCCTGTGGCCTCGTAGAAGCAATTGACCAATAAACATGAACTTATGAAGTCCCTGCTGTGTGCCAGACACTGAGGATACGGTCAGCAATTAGAATGGAAACTCAATGAGGGCAGGAACTGTCTGGTCTTTGTCTCTGTATCTCAGTTGCCCAGCAAAATGCCGGTCAGGGAGGATCGTTCGATTTCCAGATGGAAGGGATTTCAGAAGTTGTCTGGTCCTAATGCTTAGGGTTACGGGGGGGGGGGGGGGGGGGGGGCGGGCACTGAGGCCCAGGGGGCTAATATAGTACATGTTTAAGAAATTCTTGTTAAACTGAACAAGGAATTAGTATAATGGATAGGGAAGAGGACTTGGCATTAGTAAGATCTGGGTTCAAATCCTGCTCCCCCCCCCCCATTAGTCAGATGACTGGTCAAGTTACTAAAACTTTCTCTTCCTCAGTGTCCTCATCTGTAAAATAAGGGGGTTGGAGTTGATGACCTCTGAAGACTTTTCTAGTAAGAAGCGCCTCCTCTTGGACATTCATTGGTCACGTCTTTAAAACCACAGAGCTAGACCGAAGGTTCTAAGGCCCCTCCCAGCCCTGACATTCCCTGTTCTAAGGCCCCTCCCAGCCCTGACATTCCCTGTTCTAAGGCCCCTCCCAGCCCTGACATTCCCTGTTCTAAGGCCCCTCCCAGCCCTGACATTCCATGTTCTAAGGCCCCTCCCAGCTCTGACATTCTCTGTTCTAGGGCCCACCTAGCTGTGGCAGTCTACATTCTAAGGTCCTTCTCATTTCTGACATTCTGCATTCTAAAGGCCCTCCCAGACCTGACCTCTGCTCCAAGGCCTGTTAGAGGTCTTGCATTTTCTGTTCTATGAATCCATCCACTTCTCAGACACCATGCTTCTGTGTTCCCTGGGTATGTGAGGCCTCCACTTATTTGGATGAGAAGTGGTAGGTCTGAGCCTAGCAAAGGCTCTGAGCCTCGGTTTCCCAGGAACACAACTCCCAGAAAGCCTCTCTCCTCTCGCCTTCCTTGTTCTATCCCTCTGGGGAGGCCTCAGGTCTACCTTTCAGCCAAGTTCCAAAGTCTGGGGAAGAAGAGGTTATATATAGAAGACAGGGACACATACCTAGAGGAAACGTGAACATGCTTGCTGGGCCTGACCGGCGGCCAATTTTCAGCTGAGCGAATTCTTACAGCCAAGTTATAAACCCATGAAATTTGGGATTTGCAGCGGAAACCCAGGCAGACAGTTATTGAGTCCAGATGTCAGGGCAGGAAGAAGAAGGGATTTTCATTTTCCCCGCCTGGGTAGTGACGCACAGTGAGAGAAGCCATTTTAGCTGTGCCCCCCCCACCCCCCCACCCACTTCCTGGAACCTGGAGGCCAAAGGACTGACTCCTTTCTTCCCATTGCTGGAATGGTGGTAGGCGTTGGTGTGTGTGGGCTGGGGTTCTGGGAAGGGGAAGGCAGGGCAATATCTGGGAAAGAATGCTGGATTTGGAGTCAGAAGACCAAGGGAGTCCTTTCATCTTTTCAGGCCTCCATTTCCTCATCTATAAAATGAGGGGGTTGGTCCTTCCCAGCTCAAGAGGAAGGAAGGAAACACGTATTTATTAAAGCACCTACTATGTGACAGACACTAATTTACAAATATTATCTCACTTGATCCTCACAACTCTAGGAGGTAGGTTCTATTATTAATCCCAATTTTACAGTTGAGGAAACTGAGGCAGACAGAGATAAGTGACTTGCCCAAGGTCACATACCTAGTAAGTGTCTGGAGCTGGATTCAAACTCAGGTCTTCCTGACTCCAGGGCCAGCACTCTATCTGCAAGGCCACTGAGATGTACCCAACTGGGATCCTAAGAAGTTGCTTGAGGATTAGCTTTCCTTTAAGACATACATGTTTTAGACTTCCATTAGATTATCTCAAGGGAACTTCCCTTCCGGACTCCTGAGCAAGGGGGGAAATCCTGAATTTTGTTCTAGAGTTGTGTGTGTGTAGCCACATTGGGCAAAACTGCTGAAGAGGGACCTTACGGCAATTGGGCAAATCCTAGGCCAGTAATGAGAAGGCCTGAACTAAAACCCCAGTCTGGACACTCCTTATTAGTTATAAGTGAATCACTTCTCTTCCTTAGGCCTCAGGCGTCTGGTCTGTAAAATGGGGATTCTAATATCAGGCTTACTTCCTAGAGTTCAATAGGGTTAAATGAGTCAGGTCAGGTCAATAGGCATTTATTAAGCACCAACTTTATGTGCTTGGTCCTGTGCTAAGCTCTGGGGATACAGAAGAAGGCAAAATCTAGTCCCTCTTCTTGAGGAGTTCTCAGTTATTCAGTCAGTAAACATTTATTAAACACCTACTATGCACCAGGCAGTGTGATCAGTTCTGGGGATACAGAAGAAGGCAAAATCTAGTCCCTTGTTTTCAAGGAGTTCTCAGTCATTCAGTCAATAAACATTTATTAAACACCTACTATGCACCAGGCAGTGTGCTCAGTTCTGGGGATACAAAAGAAGGCAAAATCTAGTCCCTTGTTCTTGAGGAGTTCTCAGTCATTCAGTCAGTAAACATTTATTAAACACCTACTATGCACCAGGCAGTGTGATCAGTTCTGGGGATACAGAAGAAGGCAAAATCTAGTCCCTCTTCTTGAGGAGTTCTCAGTTATTCAGTCAGTAAACATTTATTAAACACCTACTATGCACCAGGCAGTGTGATCAGTTCTGGGGATACAGAAGAAGGCAAAATCTAGTCCCTTGTTTTCAAGGAGTTCTCAGTCATTCAGTCAATAAACATTTATTAAACACCTACTATGCACCAGGCAGTGTGCTCAGTTCTGGGGATACAAAAGAAGGCAAAATCTAGTCCCTTGTTCTTGAGGAGTTCTCAGTCATTCAGTCAGTAAACATTTATTAAACACCTACTATGCACCAGGCAGTGTGATCAGCTCTGGGGATACAGAAGAAGGCAAAATCTAGTCCCTTGTTCTTGAGGAGTTCTCAGTCATTCAGTCAGTAAACATTTATTAAGCACCTACTATGCACCAGGCAGTGTGATCAGTTCTGGGGATACAGAAGAAGGCAAAATCTAGTCCCTCTTCTTGAGGAGTTCTCAGTCATTCAGTCAGTAAACATTTATTAAACACCTACTATGCACCAGACAGTGTGATCAGTTCTGGGGATACAGAAGAAGGCAAAATCTAGTCCCTTGTTCTTGAGGAGTTCTCAGTTATTCAGTCAGTAAACATTTATTAAGCACCTACTATGCACCAGGCAGTGTGATCAGTTCTGGGGATACAGAAGAAGGCAAAATCTAGTCCCTTGTTCTCAAGGAGTTCTCAGTCATTCAGTCAATAACTATTTATTAAGCACCTACTATGCACCAGGCACCGTGATCCTCAAGAAGTTCTCAGTCTAATTGAGAAGACAACCTGCGAACAACTATGAGCAAACAACATAGATAGAGAATAACTTGGAGGTAATTAAGATCACTAATTAATAATTAATGCACTAGCATTAAGGGAGCTCAGGAAGGGCTTCTTGTAGAAGGTGGATTTTAGCTGGGACTTGAAGGAAGCCAGGGGGATAGAGATGAGGAAGGAGAGACTCCTCTTTTTCAGTAGGGTTCAGATCACAAAGGATCCTGGGACAAGTGGTTCCCCTGCTACCTTTCTCTTTGCCTTCACCAAAGACTAAAATAACTGCTTTTTTTTGCAATTGAATAAAAAGCATTGGGATATAAAGTCCCCTTCTGAAGACTCACCGAAAGCCTCCTTAGGACAACTCGGTAGCAGACAGGATGATGGAGGGGACATATACCAAGTCTCATTCCTACCTGGTTCCTCTCTCCTCTCTCTGGATATCTTTTCCTTCCATGTTGGTTGGTTGGTTTTACTAACAGAATGGTAGAGCAATTAGAGGCCTGGCTATGAAACCCCAAAGTTCTGGGTTCAAGTCTTGCCCCTGCCACATACTGGGATCTGATCCTGGGAAAGCCAACTAGCTCACCAGGGCCCACAGACAACTTTCCAAAAACTGTACACTGTGAAGCAGCTGCCTGACTGCATTGAGGGGAGAGAATCGCTTACTAGGCATTCCCTGTTCCAGTGAAATCACAGGTCTAATTCTTAACCTATCATCATCACCTTTGTTCCATCATCTTTATTATTATTGAGACAGTGAGGATTAAGTGACTTGCCCAGGGTCACACAGCTAGTAAGTATCTGAGGCCAGATTTGAACTCAGGTCCTCCTGACTCCAGGTCCAGGAGCTCTGTCCACTGGGCCGCCTTGCTGCCCCCATCATCTTTAAATACAAGAAGATTATACTAGCTGCTCCCTCAAGTTTCCTCTAGTCCTAAACCCTATGACTCTGTGAGCCTTTCTGGACCCCATGCTTCCTCCCCTGAGTGACCAACTGGGTAAGAGGAGACAGAAACAATAGGCAGCTAGATAGAGTGAGGAATCTCTAGTCAGGAAGATCCGTGTTCAAATCCTTCTTTAGACACTTCCTAGCTGTTTGACCCTGGGCAAGTCACTTTATCTCTGCCTCAGTTTCCCTATCAATAATTGAGGACAATAGTACTATCTCTGGGATAACATCCCCCTGGGGCATTGTCAGGATCAAATGAAATCATATTTGTAAAGCATTTTGCAAACTTTAATGCACCAAGACTGTATTTATCATTATCGTCATCATCACAGTAATTCTTAATCTCTGTTTTGCCTGTGACATAGATCTTCTGGGAGGTTCAGTGAGTGGATGGAAAGCTCTGCCTAAACTGTAAAGCTTTATACCCATGTAAGGGATTATAGGTACCTTTGTCTAGTCTCTGGCTACAATTGTCCCTCTCTCTGAGGGCAGCCCCCCCCCCCATCTTGTTTCAGATATTCCAGAGCCTCCCATATGGAGGAAGGATTGAATGGATTCCATGTTGCTCTGGAGGGAGGGAGGGAGGACCAGTGGGTGGAAACTCAGATGGCCCAGGATTTCAAAGCTGGGAAAGGACCTCAAGATCATCCCTGTCTACCTTCAGGGCATGTTCTGTAAACCGGAATCATTTTTATTCTTGTCATATTTGTATCCTTTCCATAAGCCCTGGAATAAACAGCGTCTAAGCCAGAATGAGGTGTCTTCCATATGGTTACATTTAGCATGGATCCCCTGGGAATGATTGTTTCAATGCGCTAACCCCATCTCTCTGTGTTGAAGAGGAAACTGGAGCCCAGAGTTGGGAAGGCGCTCAACTCTAGGTCACACAGTGAGTTACTGGAGTCTAGATTTGGACCAGCTTGACCACTGTTAAATTTCCGGTGTGAGTATTTACACCTTGGAAATCGGCAGATGCTACAAATCACGGCTTTATTGTTTTATTTATTACTGAATTATTGCTTTACTTAAGAAAGCAATGGAAGAAGTAACTTGGATTAAACATAAAAGTTTGTCCTTGGTACATCTCCAACCCACTGCCCTCCCCCCATATACATAGAGCTGATTGTTAAATATTTACTAGCACACCTTTGGGAGTGACTCAAGTCTAACCATATGTTTCTATACAATTGACCAACAAGCATTTAATTGGGGGGAGGGGGGGAGGAAGGAGGAACCAGCATTTACTGAGCATCTTTTATGTGCCAGACACTGTGCTAAGTGCTTTAGAAATAGTCCCTTTGATCCTGACAACAACCCTGGGATGTAGGTGCTACAATTATCTCCATTTTGCAGCCAAGGAAACAGAGGCAGACAAAAGTTAAGTGACTTGCCTAGGGTCTCACAACTAGCCAGTATCTGAGGTTGGATTTGAACTCAGGTCTTCCTGACTCCAGGCCCTGCTGTCTATCTACTGCTCCTTCTACTTGGCTCCTGTGCTAAGTACTTGGGATACAAAGTAAGAGTGAAATAAATCAGAAGAACATGGCATTTCTATGGTGCCGTAAGGTTTACAAAGCACCTTATGTGTTATTTTGTTTGATCCTCACGACCACCCTCAGAGGTAGGTGCCCCATTTTCCCCATTTTGCAGATGTGGGAACTGGAGGCTGAGAAGTTAGGTTGACTTGCCCAAAGTCACCGAGCCTGCAGGTATCCAAGGAAAGTTCTATCCTGACTCCAATTCTCCATCCACTGGGGTCACCCAGCAGCCTCATAAACAGCCCTTGCTGGAAAAACCTTACATTCAAAATTTTTTTTTAAAAAAAGCTTACATTCTATAAAGGAAGATATTGTGGGTCATAAGATTTGGGGTCAAATGTTACCTCTGACCCTTCTTACCAGTGTGACCTTGGGTAAGTCAACTTTATCTCCCCAGGCCTCAGTGTCCTCACCAGTAAAATGAGGGGTTGGTCTAGATGACCTCTTACGGTCCCTTCTGCATCTAGGATCCTATGGCCCCCTCATTTTATGGGTGAGGAAGCTGGGTCTTAAAGAGGTTAGATGAATTTCCCAAGTATTGCAGGGAAGATAATAGCAGAGGTACGAACAAAACATAGGCCCCATGGGCTGTTTCCATTATACCCCAACACACCTCACCTGGCTAACTTCCCCTAATAACCTTGAAAGATGGTCCAGGCTACTAAGCTCAGTGTCTGGGGTGTAGTCAATGGATATTCTTTCTTAGATCCCCCCCACCCAACCACGTACACTTTCCTTCCTTTCTCCCACGCCCCCCCCTCCCCCACCCCCAGGAAGACAGCCCACAACATTTCCTGGAAGGCCACAACTCAGCCCCGATGACCCCCTACCACTGATGGGGCTGGAATGGGCCCCAAAGCCCCCACCCAGGCAGCTCTGCAGCTAGCCCCTCCCCCAAGCAGCCGGCAGAATGGAAATCCCCCACCCACGCCTCTCTGTGAATGGAAAAAGGAAACACCACCCCCCTTCACCCTGCCACCAAATCTTGATGTTTTGTTGGTTCTCAATGGACTGGCCTGCCCCTTCCTCTTTTCTGCTCAGATGTAGGGCCTTGGGGCAGAGAGCTATTCCTCGGTTTCTTTGCTTTTATTATTCCCCTCCCTCCCCTGTGACTCCTTTCCTTTCCCAGGGTTTCCCTTTATAGGATCATAAGATGTAGAACTGGAAAGGGACCCTAGAGATGAGTAAGCCCCACCCCCTCACCTTTTTTTAAAACAGATGAGAAAACTGAGGTGCCCCCCCCCAAAAGGGGAAGTGACTCACCCAAGGTTATATAGGTAGTAAATAGCAGAGTCAGGTCTTCCGACTTCAAATCTGTGATCTGGCCAGAAAACCTGGATGGCCGAGCCACTTGCCATCTGAGCCTGGAATGACCCCAGGTTCAAAAACATGGAAAGCAGTGTAGCTTAGTGGAGAGTGAGCTATTGCTAGCATCAGAGGTTGTTGTTGAGTCATGTCCAACTCTTCCGTGACCCCATTTGGGGTTTTCTTGACAAAGACACTGGAATGGTTTGCCATCTCCTTCTCCAGCTCATTTGAGAGGTGGAAAAACTGAGGCAAACAGGGTTTAGCGACTTGTCCAGGATCACACAGTTTTCTTGACAGAGATACTGGAGTGGTTTTCCATTTCCTTCTCCCGATCATTTGACTTGACAGATGAGGAAACTGAGGGAAGCATGGTGAAGTGACTTGCCCCAGGGTCACAGTTAGTAAGTGTCTAAGGCTGGATTTGAACTCAGGTCTTCCTGACTCCAGGTTTGGTGTTCTATCCACTGTACCACCTATATTCAGAGGACTAGGTTTAGATCTGTCTTTATTTTTAAATTCAATTTTATTTCTTTTTAGGTTTTCACTCTCTCCCTTCCTGCCCCACATTTGAGAAAGCAAGAAAAACAAAACTCATTACAAATATGCAGTCAAACAAAATAATAACAAATTCCCAAATTGGGAATGTCCCCCTCCCCCCAACAAAAATGCCTCAGTCTTGCCCTCTGAGCCCATCACCAAAGGTCCCTCTCACTCCCACACTATACAATTCCACCTTTTTTTTTAACCTTGTTCTAACCATGCCAATCTGAAGATCAGTGTGCTTAATAGGAAAGACAGAAAAAAAAATTCCCAAAGCTAAAGCGAAGTGTATTTCGGATCAGTTGTTTTTGGAGATTACCCATCCTGCAGTACACAGACAATAGAGAATGGACTGTATGTCCCCCTGTTAGGAAAGGGGGCCATCTCCAGTCTCTGGAGCTCCAGGGATTACTTTGGGTTTTCCTAAGACCTTGTCTGGAGTGAGTGCTTAATAAAAATCTGAAAATACCTACCAGCCAACTTAGCCTAGCTGGCTATGGAATTCCTTTCCAACTCTGTGGTTCTCTGATGTCACTTCCACATTCTGGGCCTTGGTTTCCTCATTTGTAAAATTGGGGCAGGGATGAGTGTGCTTGATTCTGAGGTCTCTTCCAGCTCTGACATTCTGCTATTTAGTGGAATAGAAGGTCCTGGAGGGAGGGAGGGGCTATTTTATGTCTTGTATCCCTAGTGCCTAGCATAGGGCCCTCCATATGACTAGACTTTAATAAATGCTTATTGAATGAATGAGCATATGAAGTCAAGTCCAAGATGGGCATCTAGCACCCCTAAATGAGATCTGGTCAATCTGCCCCCAGGGTACTGAAAAGTCTCACCGAGAGCAGAAGGAAGGTTCATGATCTTTGAACAGTCAGTCATGGAGTGGGGGAGGGGGAGAACATTTTCAAGAACAGGGAAAAGTTTCAGCTTGATAGCTGTGGCAGCTGACCAGAACACTTCTGTTTGCCTTTCCTTTCCCCTTCCTTGGTGCCTGGCCTGGCCTAATGCTGTCCCCTTGATTTCATAAAAAAACAAAACAAAAAAAAAAACAGAAAATAGTTTTTAAAAAATTGATTTTTTTTTGTTTTTACCCCACCCCCACCCCCGTATCCCTCCCCCTTCTCTTCTGACCAGAGAGCCATCCCTTATAACTGAAAACATGAGCCACATCTATTCATTTAGACAACCCGTGTGAACATAACAAATACTTATTTTTAAAAAGAAGAGAAGCAGAGAAGAAAAAATTCAATAAAACCAATTAATACACTGAAAACCCTAATATTCCGTATCCAGGAACCCCCCTCCCCATGCCTCCCTCTTCATGCAGGAACCTCACCTTTGGAACTAAGCTTGTTCTCTATCATTTCTCAATGTTTGGTTTCTTTGTTCTTTTTTCTTTATTTTCAAAATTTTTTGAAAAGAAGAAGCTGAGAAGGAGAGAAAAAAATTCAGCAACATCCACTGAGAAAGAATCTGACATTATATGGAGTTTTTCACACTGTAGACCCCCTTCTCCGCTCCCCCCACACTACAAAGGGCAGGGCGTGGCCATCTTCTCATATCTCTTCTTTAGTGGCCTGGCTTTTAATCAGAGTGCTCTCTGAATTTAGAGGCAAAGCCTCACCTTAGCTGGGCCCAGCCACCCTTCTTTCTAGATTTGTGGTTCATACCTTAGAGAAGGACAAGATTTGGCTAAATATTTTGATTTTCAGGCTACAGCTCAGAATTGAAGGAATAAAAGCAAATAAGATAAGAGAGTTGAGTCAACAGAAGGTTTGGTCAGCTTTGCCAGCCCCTCAGACCAATCAGCCCCAGGAAACACCAAGCCCCCCCTCCCTTGATCTTGGAGCTTCCCCAAAGGCTGCTGCTCCCTGATAACTGGGAGCCCCTCAGGTGCCGCTGCTCTGATGCAGATTCTAACAGCCCAGAGCTCCAAGACAGAGTAAGGTACCAAGTCTTGAATCATCACAGGGAGATGAGCAGATTTCATTTCAATTTTAATTTTTAAGCAATCAAAAAACTTCGGGTGCCTTCTTTGCTACCCTGTAATAAACAGGGTGACCTTGACCTAATTACTTTCCTTTTGGGAGTTCCCTGGAAGTTGAAGGTATTGGGCTTCCAGCTTTGACATTATATGTCTTAAGATACAATAAGAATGTAAGTTTTTTGAAGGGAGGCACTGTTTATAAATGCCTGTTGAACTGAGGTCCCTCCCAGCTCTGCCATTCCCTGTTCTAAGGCTGCTCCCAGCTCTGCCTTTCCCTGTTCTAAGCCCTCCCAGCTCTGCCATTGTGTATCCAGAAGTTCCTTCTGGTCCTGATATCTTATGTTTTGAGGTCTCTTCTAGCCCTGACATTTGATGATTCTGTGTGCCTGAGCCTGTGCTGGACACTGGGAGATACAGCAATGGTTAGGACACTGGGGGAGCATCCTCGTTCAGATATTGGCATGTGATCATAAAATCATCAGAGAATAATTAACAAATAGAAGTGAGTAGTATCCCACCTAATTAAAGTACCATGCCTTTTTGTACCTTCTATGAACCTAAAAGTGCTCATAGGAATTCAGGAAAGGAAGAAACTACCGTGGGGTGATTAGAATAGGCTTTGTGGAAGATTGCTTTGTCTGGGCTCCACAGGTTGACCCCAGCAGACTTAGCTATATTTACAAGGCCTCTGGAGCCCTGATAGCGGGCGGGACCTTTGGTTTTTCAAGCTCAGGGTGTGGAGGATACCCCCCCCTCCCCCCAGTCCTCGCTGAATAGCACTTTCAACTTTTTATTTGAATCATTGTTCTTCGAAGGCAACAGGCTCTGTTTGGGGCTTTTTTTTTTTTTTTGAGATTTCAGTGGTAAGGGTTGTGCTGTCTCTCACAGAGAGAGTATGTGTTCCGAGGGCCCCAGCCTGAGAGAGAAAAGTGACAAAAAGTTATTTGTCATTTATTAACCACAATTTTTTCCATCTTTGGTTGTGTATGGAAAAAAATAAACCACCATAGGAGTCCCCCCTCACTGTTCCAGTGCAGAGAAAGCTGATAGATCTTGCTTTAGAAAGGACAGCTCTGGGATAGAACATGCTGAGATGGGTTGGTGTTTGCAGGGACACATACATGTACTTTCAACCTGAAAGGAGGGGGCTCACAGGCCCTGATGCTGCATTCCTACGGATGTACGTGTACGTTCACACACAGACACTGAGCTAAGTAGGTTTGGGGTTGTGTGTATGTGTGTTTTCTTCCTTTCAGGGGTTGTTGAAGCCTCTGTGGCTGTCTGGTAATATGAGGCGGGACCATACAGTGGGAAGAGCAGTGAACCTGAGTTGTTGGGCTCAATATTCTAAAGTCATAGAGCCTGGGTTTGAAATCTGGCTCTGCTGCCCAGAGAACCTTGGGCCAGTCACTACAATTCTCTAGGTCTCTGTTTCTTCATCTGTAAAATGGGGTAGTTGAAGTGGATCATCTCTGAAGTCCCTCCTAGCTCAAAGTAGGTGATACTGTGATATCCTGTACAGTCCCTTCATCTCTCTGGGCTTCATGTAAAATAAGAGATTTGGGTGAGATGGCTGCCAAAGTCCTCCTTTCTAGCCTTAGATCCAGATTCCTACAAGTTACTTCATTTTTCTTGGCTTCAGTTTGTGAAAATGAGTAGTTGGGCTAGGTGGCCTCTATTGCCCTTTTGAAGTCTATAATCCTGTTTAATCATTACTTTGAGGCTCTGGGCCTCAGTATTCTCCTCTGTAAAATGAGAGTATTGGTCTAGGCAGGTTCCTTCCGGGGTCCCTTCTGGCTCTAAGCCTAGAAAATTTCCCCTGCCTCCAGGCATTTCTTTCTCTGTGGTTCTGGTCTCTTGTCTCCTACTCCACTCCCCAAACACACATTCACACATGTGCCTCACTTGGGGGTCATTTAATAACAAGACCTATTTCTTAAGCTTCTTACAACACTGAGAACAAAACTTTGGACATAATAGGTACTTAATAAACAGTAATTGAATTTATTCTACAAACAGTCATTTAGAACTAGTTATGTGCTAGGGACTGGTGATATGATCACTGGCCCCAAGAACCTCATCCATTGGGAAAGAGGGGAGGTAGCCTTAGAGATACAACACTGCCAGCAAGGACATTGACCTTTACACAGATAAGTGTAAGAAGGGACAGAAGACACAAGCAGAGATCCAGACCAAGCGATCAAATGAAACTGGGGAACAGGGACAGTCAGCTGGCGTGGAGGCTCAGAGAAGGCTTGGGAGGAGGGGGTGGGAGAGGGGGGAAGGTGGCTCTGGAGCTGAGCCTTGAAGGCCAGAAAGATTCTACAAGGTGGATATGAGGAGAGAATACATTCTAGCCTGTGTGAGTTTGAGGAGGCAAAGATAGCGTGTTGGGAGTTTATGAGGCTGAGTTGGAATGTTGAGTGGGTGAGGTTGGGAGAGGTGGATTGTGGGGGGCCTTCAATGCCATGCAGAGGCTTCTGTGATTCTATGACTCTGTATTTTGTGCTGGAGATAATAGGGAGGGAGACAGAGAAGGTTCTAAGCCTTCATTTGGATGAACAGATTAATGAATAATGGACTGAACCAATCTGTTAGCACCTAAATGCTTGCTTTGTGTAATATAGAGTGCTAACTTGTGTCTGGTCTGGCACTGAGAAGATATAGTCCCTACCCTTAGGGCTTGAACTTGGTTGGGGCTGAGTGGAGAGGACATGTTGGAAAGGTGTAGATGACAAGATTTGGCACTGAGTTGGACCCAAAGGGTGAGCGCATGGGCAGAACCAAGGATGTTGCTCAGGTTGTGACTTGGAGTTTGGTGGGGGCCAGGCAGTAACAAAATCCTGTACTTATTAACATTCATCTCCAATCTGGAAAAGGTGCTGAATTTGGAGTCAGAGGATTTTGATCTGGATTCTCATCCTGGTTTTACTCTGATTTCTTTCCCAGAGGGAGACTGACCCTGCCCAAAGAAACTGATCTCAGTTTCTTCATCTATAGAATATGGAGGTTGGACTCAGTGAAGTCTCCTGTTCTGGATCTATGACTGTGATAATCCCTTGACCTTCATGGAATTGCAAGGGGTTGTTGCCTAAGGCTTGGAATGTCTTCCCTTTTCAACAACCCTGGGTGGTGGCAAAGTGCCTGACACATGTTAGGAGCAGATTGCCTGCCATTGTGGTGAGCACACCATCATCTAAGGCCAGGACAGCTCTCTATCCACTGTACCACCTAGATGCTTTTGTGTTAGTCATTAATTATGCAATTGAATTCAGTATATTGATTAAGTATCTACCTTAAGCACAGTGATTATAAATAAAAAAAACAAAAACCAGTCCCTTCTTTAAGAAGCTTACCTTTTACTGAAGGACACAGCATGTATACAGATAAACATAAAATCAGATGTTATGAGGCAGGAAACTGGGAGGGTGATCAGGGCTGGCTGATCATGTACTGACCCCCCTACATGTGCACCGAGGTTAAAGACAACGGATCAGTCAAAGGGCATTAATCCAGCACTTGCTACATACTTGGTAGTGTGCTAGGCCCTGGGGATTCAAAGACAAAGAACCAAAGATTTTGTAGACCTTTGGTAAACCTTGCTGTGCGATTGCTAATTATTAATTATTACTAGATAGTTGATTACTTCATTGTTGTTATAGGATTGAAGTTATCAGCATTCTAAGAGGTCAGTCAGAGGTGAGAGATCAATGAATAGTCTGGGGCCTCTTCCTAGAAACTTGCATGGATTGGCCGGGTGAAGGTGGAGGAAGAGGACCAGATGAGTGAAGAGGTGGGGGTGAGTAAGGTGTGTAAGTCCAGGGTGATGTGAGGGAAGCTCCGTGAGAATGAATCGGTTGTTTACCAAGCATTTATTAAGCCCATCTTATGGTGGAGACACGCTGCTAGGTCTATAAATACAAGGAATAAAATATTCCCTGCCCTCAGGAAGCTTAGTTCTGAGGCTCCTGGGCTACCTCCCAGCCTAAATCCTGTGTGATTGATTATGAGATGAGAGCTGGAAGGGATCTTGGTCAGTATAACCCATCTCATTTTATAGAACATGGAAGTTGAGGACCAGAGATGGTAAATGAACCTGTCCAAGGTCCCAGATAGCAAGTAGAGTCAGGATTTGAATCTGGGTCTTCTGAGTCCAGATGAAGTCTCTGTCATAGGATTGTGAAGCTAGAAGGGGATGGAGAGGTCATCAAATACAACTCATTTTACAGAGGTGGAAACTCAGGCCCAGCAGGGTAAAGGGACCCTTGCCCAAGGCCACACAGGCCAACTCTCTGAGGCAGGCTTTCTAAGGTCTCTTCCAACTCATCCTGGGAGTCTGTTAATTACAAAGCTTCCAGGTCTAACCAGGTCACTCTAATGGTCAAGAAGTTTGTTTGGCTTCCTATTGTCCCAAGGATGAATGTAACCTCCTCTGTTTTGACCAGTGAAGCCCTTTATCATCTGTCATCTCCAGCCTCTCTCCTTACATTGATTTCACATCACTCCCCCTCACTAACCTTATATTTTAGCCAGACTAACCCACCTGATATTCCCTATACATACTAGCACATCTCACATCTCTGTGTCTTTGTACAGGCCATCCTCAATGCCTGGAATGTCTCCCCTCCTCACCAGTGCCTTTTAGAACTCTTAGTTTCCTTCAAAATTCAGCTCAGGTGCCATCTCCTACACAAGGTCTTTCCTGATTCTTTCTAGCTCTTAGTGACCACTACCCCTCCCCCTTTATTTTATGTTTTATAAGAGGCAGCATGAATAGAGATAACTGGATGAAAAAACTATTGGACCTGGGTTCAAGTGCTGCCAGTGACATACTGTGACTCAGGGCTCTTTACAGAACTCTCAGGGCTTCAGGCAACTAAGACCTAATAAACTGCTGAGAAGGTGCTAACCTGCTTTGGTTAAGGGAGTTTCCTTACCTGGGAATTCCCTTTACCAATGAATCACTTTCCCTTTGTTCTGTATTTATAATCTGTAATTCGAGAGTGAGGATTGTCTTGTTTTGTCTTTGTACCTTAATACTTTGTCTCTCCCTTGCTTTGTATCTTTGATACTTTGTATCTTCCATACTGTTATAGCTTCCAGATGTTAGTGTCTCCCGTGCTTTGTATTTTGATACTTTGTACCTTCCATAGTTGTAAAAAATCTTTGATACTTTTTACCTTCCATAGTTTTGTATCTTTGACACTTTGTATCCTCAGAACATCCCTCAGTGCCTGGGGCCTTCTTTGAACTATCCCTTGGCCACATGGCCCCCCTTCTCCCATTGGTGAATTTCTTCTGGGAGCCTCCATTTTGGGAGTGGCTCTTCTTCCTTCCTTTCCCAACTGGGCTTCTGATGGACTCTCCAGGTATGGTCGCTGTGACCCCTCTTGGGCGCCTTCCCATCCACCTTACCTTTTTATGCATTGTCTTCCCCTTCCCCTCTCTTCCCTCCCCCATCATTAAAATGTGAGCTCCTTAGAGCCACCATGTTTCTTTTTGTTTATATTTGTACCCCTAGTGCTTAGCATAGTGCCTGGTACACTGTAGGTGCTTAATAAGTGCTTGTTGCCTGCCCAGTTCTTAACCCAGTGGCTGGCACATAACTCAAATTCCCCAGGGAGTGTGATCTCATCTTTAAGCATGTTCCCTCCAATGATGGTGTGATTCATCCACTTGTTCTCCCATAAGTTTGGGGTCCACCCAACTAACTGGGTCCTTCCCTGCTTTCTTCTGACATCCCCTAGATACCACTCCGGATCTCACCATGGAACAAGGCTCAGATTCTCTGACCATCCCCGAGTAGCTGACCCTGGCCCAGGCCTTTAGCCAAGCCCCTCACACTCTTCCCCATTGCCATGCATCTCCTTCTTAGGTGGACCACTGCCTCAGGAGAAAGGACGTTTGTCATCTGGGAAACGTGGGAGCAAAAGAGTAGACAGGTCACATGTTCCCTGCTGGCCTCCTTTTCTCCTAGCTGTCTTTGGAACTCTGTACTTGTTCCATGTTACAGCTACTTACACCTCTTGATCTTCCTTGTTTCCCTCTGTTGAATCATGGGCCCATCCATCTAGACACCTTGGAGATCACCAAGTCCAGCCCCCTCATTTTACAGGTGAGGGAACTGAGGTTTGGAGAATTTAAGTGACTTTCCCTGAGTCACACATGCAATGGTGGCTGGGGCAGGATTTGAACCCAGATCTTCTACCACTCATCTGCCTCTCTTAGTATTCTTTTTTTTTTTATTTGTTTTTTTTAAGTGATGTCTTTTGTTATTTTCCCTTATAACTCTCCCAAATAACAAAGAATTTTTTGGTATCCATGTTTAATGCCATCTTATGGAATTAAAAATGAGGAAAGGGAGACTAGAAATGATGTACCCAAGGTCACAAGACTAGTCAAGGGGTAGAACCAGGGAGTCCTACCAATGGTTACTCATCTGCCATCCTGCCTCTAGGAATGGCTTGGGATTTGGTGAGGAGTGGGTAGGAAATGAGATAGGACCCAGCTCCCCTGCCTATGGAAGCTTGGGTGGAGGGAGGGAGGGTAGAAGCAGGGGGAGGGGAGGGAAGCCTCCAGGTTGAAATGAGCTAGGCGTGGGCTGCTGGGTTTATGTTAGGGATCAGGAAGTGGTTGTTTAAAGGCTGAGTATATATTTCAAAGAGAAATATTTATGAAAAGCACTAGGCGACGGTGGGAGACCTGAGGGTCAGAATCTGATGTAGCTCGGGCAACCCAGCTGTGCTGCCTCTCTCCTCCCCCTCCTCCCTACACCCCACCCCACCCCCACCCAGAGTCACTGAGTACTAGGAGAGATGGTAGCAGTGAGTAGGCTTAGGACCTTGGCTGGGTAGGGTAGGACAGTGGAAAAGTATTCTGAGTTGCTTTCAAATCCTTTCTCTGATGCTGGGCAAGTCATCAAACCACTCTGGGCCTCAGTTTCTTCTGTAAAATGAGTGGATTGGACCAGCTGGCCGCTGAGGTTCCTCCCAGCCTAGATCTGTGATCTATGCCCCTCTGATTCTGACCTCCTGGGCACAGGAGGCCTCCCCTTCTTTCTCAATGAATTTCCTTTTTGGGTCACTTACCATAGTGTCTCAAACCCAGGGGTCACCTCTGTTAAAAGGAGATTGGGAGGGAGAAAAGATCAGGCTGCTGGGATGTGGGAACATGAGGGAACAACTCTTAACACTTAAAAAGTTAATGAAGTCAAGTTTATGAGTCTGCCAGGGTTTGACAGCAATCTGAAAAAAAAAAAAGATGCAGGGGTCTCAGTGGCCTGCAAGCTGCAAAAGAGTCAGCAGTGTGAACCATAAAAAACTAATGCAATCTAGGCTCTTATTGCAAAGGGTATAGCTTCTAAGACCAGGTGGGTAGGACTTTCTCTCTACTCTGCCTTGGTCAGGACACATATGTAAGTCAGTCAGTAAGCATTTATTAAGTATCTACCATGTGCCAGGCACTGTGTTAAGTGCCAGGAACACAAAGAAAATCAAAAGACAGTCTTTGCTCTAAAGTACAAATAGGGAGACAACATGTATGGCACAATGCACAGAGGGCCAGGCCTGGAACAGGAAGACTCCTCTTCCTGAGTTCAAATCTGGCCTCAGACACTTAGTAGGTAGGTGACCCTGGGCAAGTCACTTCACCTTGTTTGCCTCAGTTTCCTCATCTGTAAAATGAGTCAGAGAAGGAAATGGAAAACCACTGCAGTATCTTTGCCAAGAAAACCCCAAATGGGGTCACGAAGAGATGGACCCGACTGAACAACAGCAGTAGACAAATGAGCTCTAAACAGGATGAATTAGAGATGATCGGGAGAGGGAAGGCCCTCAAATTAAGGGAGATGGCTGCTGTTCTTTTGGAAGGGCATGGAGGAGCTGCTGAGCATCCAGAGGAGGGCAGCCAGGAGGCTGAAGGGCCTCATTGTCAAGGCCCACGAGGGCTGGTTGAGTTGAGGGTGTTTCCCTTGGGGAAGAAAAGAGTTGGGCGGGGCATAATAGCAGCCTTCAGGTGTTTGGGGGGGGCTGTCCTGTCACCAAGGATTGAGACTGGTTTGGTTTGGTCCAGAGAGGGAATTCCAGAGAGGTCAGTATGAGTCTGATGTAGAGAAGAACAGCCCAAGAATGCCAGCTGCCCCAGAGTGCCAGGGGCTGGCCAACTGCCTCTCACGCTGGAGGCCCATGAGTATGTCATTGTGTGTATGGATTGGACTTTATGGCCACAGGGGTCCCTTCCAGCTTAGAAAGTCTCTGACTCTGTGGCACAAAGAGGAGGGAGCACCTGGGGCTGGGGCCTACTCTTTTCCTCCACTAGGCTCACTCCACACCCAAGCTTCTCCTTCCTCCCTTGGAGCTTTTCATCAATACCAGGAGATAGTGAACTAATCCAGATTATTGTGGGAACAGGGAGGTGCATTGACTTCCCAGGGATGTGGGCAGAGGCTTAGTTCTTAGCGGCCTGCCCCATGAGGATTAAAGCATCACAGCATCTTGGAGCAAGAAGGAAGCTTGGAATAGAGAATGTCAGAGCTGAGAGGGGCTTTAGAACAGGGAATGTCAGAGCTGGGAGGGGCCTTAGAACAGAGAATGTCAGGGCTCAGAAGAACTCAACCTTAGAGACCATCTAGTCTAGCCTCATCATTTTATAGAAAGGGAAACTGAGGCCCAGACAGAGAAGTTGCCTGGCTCGTTTGTGGCAGCACCTGGAATAGAACCCAGGCCTTTCCCTCTCTCCTCCTTCCTGTCTTTCCCCCCACCCCCTAGCCCCCACCCAGTGTTCCTTCCATTAAATCACACCAGGAGATGACTTTATAACCTTGGGGATGGAGCTATTTTCTCTCCTGAAACCCCACTCCCTCTGGCCTGGGACAGGGCACTTTGAAACAACCAGCACCCAGCCCACAGCAGTTTCAGATCGGAAGCACCCGCCCCACCTCCTAGGGAAACAGCAGGCAGGGTGGGTTAAGAATTCCAGGCCCCAGCCCTGACATCTGGCGAGTGAGCCAGATGTGCACAAGCCAATCCCTCCTTCCCTGGCTCAGGGCCTCCTCAGAGCTGGAATAGAGTTCCTTTTTGGGTGGGTGTTGGTGTTAGAGAGAGGGCTGGGTTTTCAAAGCACAGAGAAAAGTTCCCAGGTGTTGGAGCTGGGGACAAGAGGGCCCCTCTCTCCCCTTCCTTTGTTCCTTCTTTCCCTCCCTCTCTTCTTCCTTCATTCCCTCTCTCCCTCCCCCTCCCTTTCTTTCTTTCCTTCTTTCCCTCCTCCTTTCCCTCTTTCTAACTCTCCCTCTCCCCTTCCTTTCCTCCCTTCTTCCTTCCCTCTCTCCCTCCTCCCCTTCCTTCCTTTCCTCTTTGTCTCCTTCCTTCCCTCTTTCCCTCTCCCCTTCTTTCTTTCTCTCTTTCCTTTCCCCTTTCCTTCCTTCCCTCTCTGTCCTCTTCCTCTCTTCCCTCTCTCCTTCCTCCTTTCTCTGCCTCCCTCCCTCTTTTTCTTCCCTCTCTCCTTTTGACCAGGATTCCTAGTGGGGATCCCATCTTCATCGGGATGGGCTATTTGTAGAAAACCCCAGCTCTTGACTCTAGCCTCCCTCTTGATAACTCCAGCAGGAGCCAGGACTCATCAGAGGATTCCTCTTCTCCCTGGTGGAAAAGTCATTAGGAATTGTTGCTCCAGCTGACAGCAGAGTCATTCCCCAGGGCTAGCGAGGCTTTGGCAGGCTCGGTGCTGCTGACCTTTGGTGCTACCAACCATCGGGCACTGGCCCAGGGAAGGTGGCCATGGGGGAAGAGGTGACAGGTAGTTTAAAAAAACCATCAGCCTCTAATTCCCACCATCACCAAGGCCCTATCACATAGTGAATTGAGAGAGGAAGCAGGCAAAGTGCAGGGCCTGGAACCAGAGGACCTGAGTTTGAATTTCATCTTAAAGCCTGTGTGACCTTGGGCAAGTCTCCTGAACTTCGGTTTCCTCACCTGTAAAATGAGGAGTTTGGATCACACTAGCTGACTTTTAAGGTTCCTTTGGCCTCTTAATTATATCCTAGGTAGGTTACAGGTCACTGATGTGGAGATGGAATGACCTCAAAGGCCGTTTAGTGCAACCCTCTCACTTTACAGATGAGGAAACTGAGGCCCACAGAGGTTAAGCAATTTAACCAAGGTGGCAGAGGTGAGATTTTGAAAATCCTGTCTCTCCTTGCCCCCTTCCACTCTAGAGATGGCCCAGCTTCAGGTCAATGATCTTATAAGCCCTCATCAAGCTTCTTGCTGGACTTGGAGTTAGCAAGACCTGAGTTCAAATGTGACCTCTGACACTTACTAGCTATGTGACCCTGGGCAAGTCACTTAACCTCTGTCTGTCTCAGTTTCCTCATCTGTACAGTGGGGATGATAACAATAGCATCTACCTCCCAGGGTTGGAGATGATGTATGTCAAGGGACTGAACCAGCAGGTTACAGATGTCCCTTTCACCTCCGGGATTTGGTAGTTTGTGATTTTAGGAACTCAGTTTCTTGATCTGGATAATGGGTACATAAAAAGTGCTAAGTGTTAGCTATCATTATTCTTCCTACCTACCTTTTCCATTCTCAAAGCCAAATTCCAGCTTATCAACCACTTAAATTGAGGGAAGAATATCCTTGACCTTTCAGAAAGATTCCTCTTCAGGAGGCAGCTTTTCCCTAAGCTTTGGCTCTCAGGCATTCATTTACAATTCAAAATAGGCTTAGATCTTTACAACTTTGCTTTGGAGGAGAGGCACACTCTGTCTAGATCCACCTGCTTATTTATTCAACCCACTAGTAACTAAGGCTGAATTTGCTCTGACCACATGATTTCTGGTAGAGCTCATGATGTTCCCTGAATTAATGCATCAGAAAGAGGAAAACCAAGTCCAGGGACAGCCCTGAGAAGGCTGGAGTCATGGGATCTGGGTTCTAGTTCAGGCTCTGTCCCCAGCTTCCCACTGAGATTCGGTTTTCTCCTCTCTAATAATGAAAGGGTTGGACTAAATGTTCTCTGGTGGTCCTTCTTTACTAGGAAGTTCCTGGAGTATGTCAGTTGTAAGGGGGGAGTTCAGCCAGGGGCAGGGAGCCAGCAGCTGGAGGTAGATTTGGGGTCCCCAGAGCCATAGCTAAGCATTCTGGTGCCTGGGGCAAGCAGTGGAGTAGGGGAGACTTTGGGAAGAGATCTTAGATCTCAGAACCACAAGGTTCTGTGGGAGAAGAGATCCTGGGTCAGTGTTCAGTGTTAGGGAGACAGAGATGCCTTGGAACATCAGTCCCATGGGCAGAGGGAGCAGTTAATCTGCTGGGTTTGGATGGTGGTGAGTGAGGAAGATGAATGGGGCCAGGTCTAGGAGGAGTTCACTTGAGGTGCTGTTACTGGTTATGGAGAGAAACTGACCCATCTGGTGGCTTCCATTTTAAAAGAATTATTCTTGGGGTCATGGATGGAGGGATGGCCTCAGAGAGTTAAGGAACCCTGAGTTCATCGGGTCCCACCTCTGACACAGACTTGCTTCTGTGGCCCCCCAGCAAGTAAGTCACTTAATGAAGATGAATCCCCAGGTGATTTTCTCATACTACAAATCACAGAGCACACGTTACTGGGCATTGGTGGAGGGAATTTCACTTTGAAGAGTTCCTTCTATGAATGAAATCATAGGAAGAGTCCAAACAAATTGTTCCTCAGTCCTACATTCAGGTGTTTCTACTTCAAGAAGAAGCGTGTATGCCTGCTAAGTTTTGGCACCCAGGGCAGAGCCCTGGTGGCCCTGCCCTAGCTAGCAGATCTTCTCATGGCCTCTTTTGAAGTCAGCCTCTTCTCTAAAGCCTTAGCAGGGCCATCTCCAGTCATCCTGATTTGTATCTGGCCACTGGACCCAGATGGCTCCTGAGGAGAAAGTGAGGCTGTTGACCTTGCACAGCCTTCCCTCACCTAAATGCAATTTATGTGTACGTCATGGCATCACCTTCCTGATGGCATGATCTTCTTCCAGAACTAAGGACAAACAGCAGCAATAATCCTCAGCCTTGTGAGTCTTTTTTTTTCCCCAAGAGTTTGCTTTGACAGATAATTCAATTCAGTTCAGTTCAAGTCAGTAGCCAGTTATGAAGCGTTTCCTTTGTGCAGGGCAAAGGTCATGGTCAGTAGTGTTTTGAGTTCAGATTTCTTCCATGTGGGCAGATTTAAGAGTAAAAAAAGGGGCAAGCAGTTCCTCTACTCAGACTTTCATGGTTCCCTGGGCATGATGGTTGAAGGGTGTTGCTGGGTGTTTCCTATCCAGCTGCAGCCTGCAGAGCCCCACCCCAGAAGTAGCTGCAGGGCAGTGGGGGAAGAAGGGGATTTGGGCCCCTGGGCAGGGCCAGGCTCAGCATCTTTGGATCTGCTTTTCCTGGAGAGATCTAGGAATTCTAGGATCTCCCACTAGGAATCATTTAGTCCAGCCCTTTTATTTTTGCAGAATAGGAAACTGAGCCCCCCGAAAGGGAAGGGGCTGGCTTCAGGAAGAATAAATAGACCACTGGACTTGGAATCCCAAGACTTGGGTTTGAATCATGGCTTTGCCATTTATTATGAAGTGCAAGCAAGGCACTAAACATCTTGGGGTTTCAGTTTCTTCTTCTATAAAAGGATGTAATAATAATAATAATAATACTCAAGCCACCTGCCTCACAGGGTTGTTGTGACAGATGAGCTTGGTAAATCTGAACTCACTAGAGAATTGAGAGTTGCTATTATGAGAGTCCCACAACTGGTTAGGGACCAGACTTACTGCCCCATGGCCACAGAAGGGTGGAGGGGGAGGATGAGTGATGATGAGTGGAGGTTTCAGAGAGGCAAATCTAGTCTTGATGTAAGGGGAAACTTAGAACTACCTCAAAATAGAAAGGGCTGCCCTAAGGTAGTGGGGTCAGCTTTCTCCTTCCCTTCGAGCAAAGGCTGTTTAAGCAATGGAGAAGGAGGTAGTATGGTACAATCAAAAGACTGCTGGTCCTGGGTTCAAATCCCCATTCACTTGGGGTGCCGTTGGGAAAAACACTTAATCTCTGTGGGCCTCAGTTTACCTCATCTGCAAAATGAAGGGCTCAGATTAGATGGTCTGTGAACATAAAATTCGTCAGGTATGTGAGAGAGGGGCAAAATATGGACTGAACAAAGCTGGCAGCCTCTTGGATCCCTTTCACCTCCATGATTCTATAATTTGTGACTGTGATCTCTGGGCCTCAGTTTCCTCCTCTGAGCAATGGGAATACGAATGCCTGCATAGCCCCCTGTACCTTGAAAGGTTGTTTTTGAGGAAAGCACATAGAAATGGGGGTTATTGTGAAGGTCACCCAGAGGGTCCAGGGGCAGAATCAGGACCAGGACACAGGTCTAGATGGTATAATGTACAGATCAGGCAGGGAAAGGGAGGACTGGGGGAAGGATCCCCTCCCTCTTCCCCCTTCTTTCAAAGAAAATCAAACCAGCAGGCCATCTGATAAACAACAGGAACTAGCAAGACAGATGGTGGAGGGGGGACCCATGAGCCATTTGCCCTGGGCTGAGGCAGCTCTGCAGCTTGGCCCCCAGGGGACCAGGCAGGTTATTTTTTTTTGTCTCCTGTTATCTCACTTCAGATCAAGGCCCTGGTTTTCCTCCAGACCTTTGTATCTGTATCACCTTGGAAACAGCTCTGTCTCTGTGCTCAGTACCTGCAGAGCCCCATGGTGGTCTGGGCTTTTCCCTTCCCTTAGAGGATGCCCTGGGAAGCAAACTCTCTGGTCCTCTCAATAGCATTTGAACCTGGAAACCTTGGATTCAAATCCTAACTTGCTGGGTGACATGAGTCGAGTCACAGGATCTTTCTGTGCCTCCCTCCACCCCCGTCCTATGGCAGGACCCTGTGATAATTAAGGCGGCAGTATGGGGACATGTCATAAATCGTGTCCTAAGAAAAGAGGGCTGTACTCAGAAATAGTGAGGCGTAGTCAGTGATGTGCTGGGCTTGGAAAGATGAGACCGGGGTTTGAATCTGCCCTCAGTGACTCAGTTTCCTCATCTGTAAAATAGGGGGAAATAACCTCTTTCACATGAGGGACAGTCCTTTGGAAACCATACGGTCCTAGAGAAATGGAAAGTGTTGTTTTCCTGTTGCCAAAAACCTCAGACAGGCGGGGCAACATGGCCAAGGTGGGCACACCTAGGTGAGATCTGCAGAGAGAGCCCAGATGTATGTGGGATTTTGGGAGGGGGGCCTAAAACTTTGGCCAGTCACACAATGAATGAAACATGCACGTAATTCTCCATTAGCTGCTTGTCGCAGTTGGTTTTTTCATCCTAATACCAAGAATGTACTGAATTTGTTTCAGCAAATGTTAAGTAGGATGCAGCCAGCGGAGGGGGAGCTGTCAGAGGCCCGGTCACTGCCCTTTTCCCTCTAGATGCCCGGTTCCACCTTCTGCTGAGTAGAAATGTGCTGCTTTCTAGAAACAATCACTACACAGAAGTCTTTCATTTCAGTTTGTTTCAATTTAAGCTGTTTATTGAGTGCCTGTTCCTTGTAAGACACTGTCCTAAGCCAGGGGTAAAGGAAGACAGACTGCAAACTACTCCTGCCCTCAGGGAGATCACATTCTACTGAAGATATGACATCTACACAGCCAAGTACAGTATTGAGGATATGACATCTACACAGCCAAGCACAGTATTGAGAAGATATGACATCTACACAGCCAAGCACAGTATGGAGAATATGGTGTCTACACAGCCAAGCACAGTATTGAGAAAGGAAAATGCCCATGAATCTGGGAACCGGAAAAAGTGAGAGAGGGAGAAAGCATGGAGAAGTTGGATTTGGGGGCAAAGGGCAATTGAGCTGAGGTAGGGAGGTTAGGGAAGATTTAGGGAAATGGAGTTGATTGAGGTGGGGCTGTCTTCCAGGCATGTGCAAGCTTGACTATGTAAAGGGTGCTGTGTAGATATTCAGGGCTGTGCCTTCAAGATCCCAGGTCCGCTCCTGCCTGGATCTTCCTCTTTCGGGCCTCAGTGTCCCCTTCTGTAAAATTTAGGGGTTGGACCATTTGGTCTCTAAGACTCCCTTCTGACTTTCAGTTTCATTTATTTGGGGAATTATAGACAGAGTGCAATATTGCCATCTCCTTCTCCAACTCATTTTGCAGATGAGGAAACTGAGGTAAACAAGGTGAAGTGACTTGCCCAGGGTCACACAGCTAGTAAGTGTCTGAAGCCAGATTTGAACTCAGGTTACTCCAAGCTGGGAACTCTATCCACTGTACTACCTAGCTGCCTCTATGCAGAAATGAAAAATGCTCTGGGTCTTGTTCTCAAGGGACCCTGGGACTCCTTCTGTTAGCTCACAGCCACGAGGGTAATCTCACCCAACTGGGAAATAGTATGTATGGTACATGGATGGAAAGAAGATAGATTCTGGAGTGACAGGACCTGGGTTCAAATCCCAGCCTTGCTACTTATTCTCTACGTGACCTTGGGCAAGTCACTTAACTCCTATCTGCTTTAGTTTCCTCATGTGTCAAATGAAAGGGTTAGATTAGTTGGCCCCTTACAGCTCTAAATCTTTACTCTTCTAAGTCATTTAACCTGCTGGGCCTCAGTTTCCTCATCTGTACTGCCTGACTTTGGGGACTCTTGCAGCTCTGGACATGCTTTGAATGGCTGCTGTCTCCCAGCACCTGACCCAGGCAGCTGAGGGTGGGGGTGGGGGGGAGGTTACATAACTGGGGCCTCGGGGTGCTGGCTTTGCTCTGAACTGGTCTTAGAGAAAAGGCTGAGAAGAATCCCAAACTCAGACTCCCATTCTGTGCTGAATAGATGACATTCAACCTTGCTCAAAGCAAAAGCACATGGTAGTTTAGAAGACTTTTGGCCCCATACATTCAGGCCTTCATACCCTGCCATCGCCAAAGCTGGGCAGGGGCCACCGACATTTTTTATGAATGGACAAAAGGAGCCTGTCAGGGAGAGGCGCCTTCCAGTGTGTTCCAGGCACTGGCCTGGAGGGGGTTTAGAGCCAGACATGCTTCTTGCCCCCTCCCCCTCTGATAGCTCCCTCTGCCCACAGAGGCACCCAAGCTGCCAGACTGGGCGGAGCCTGCCTCTTGGCCTTCTGGACACATCAGATCCCTGACAGCCCTTGAGTGGGCCACCTACCTTGGCTGTGGCAGGTCCTGCTTTAATGAACCAGAAAGCCACCAGATCCAGCGAATCCTGGACCTTAAGTGCTTCCTGGGGCAAGAGAAGGGAAGAGGGTAACAGTTAGAAAAGCAGGGGCAGCTAGGTGGTGTGGAGGACAGAGTACCAGCCCCAGAGTCAGGAAGACCTGAGTTCAAATGCAGCTTCAGACTTTCCTAGCTGGGTGATCCTGGGCAGGTCATTTCACCCTGCTTGCCTCAGTTTCCCTGGAAAATGAGCTGGAGAAGGACATGGCAAATCACTCCAGTATCTTTGCCAAGAAAAGACCAGATGGAGTCACAAAGAGTCGGACGCGACTGAAATGACTGAACAACAATATATATTTAGGAGCAGTGGTGTTATAAGTAGTTAAGTTAATATTAAGGCAGATTTGATATATCCTTAAATTATTTTCAGGTAGCTAGGTGGCGCAATGGACAAAACACTGGACTTGGAATCAGGAAGGTGACTCTTCATGAGTTTGAATCTGAGCTCAGATATTTACAAGCTGTGTGACCCTGGGCAAGTCACTTAACCCTGATTGCCTGTAAGAAAAAAATAGTTAGAAAAGAGGGATCTGATCTAATACCTCTAGGGCTGACTTCAGAGGTCACCCAGTTCAGCATTCTCATTTTACAGTTGAGGAAACTGAGGCATATGGAGGGGCAGGGACTTGCCCAAGGTCTCATATGTTGTAAGTATTCCCTCCACCCCCTGGTCCTCAGTGAGCTTACAGACTATAGTGTCCTGGCATGGCTCTATTTTATCTTTTAGGGCAGGGAATGGGGAGTTTTTGAAGTGAAAATAAAGCCTTCCATTCAACTAATGAGTCTGGATATTTTCAGAAACAGATGGAAAAGCCAAGTGTCAGGTCTGAGCACATCGTGCCCCTACTCAGGGGCATCCGTGATGACTTCCTGTTTTCTGTAGTACAAGACACCTCAGCCTGGACTTGAAGGCCCCCCGCAATCTGCCTCACCTGTCTGGCCTTATTCCCTGCACTCTGTGTTCCAGCCAATCTGGCCTTTCCCCATTGCTGGGTCCCCATCACTCACCTCCATGCTTGTGGACTGGCCACCCAGAGGCCTGTAATTCTTTCTTTCCTCATCTCTGCCTCCTAGAAGGCTCAGCTTTTTTCAAGGCTCAGTATCCCATAGAAAGTCTTTCCTCATCATGCCTTCGATGATTTTGCTCTCCTCAAATTAGCTTGTATTTACACACATATATTTCTTCCTCTTCCTTTTCCCACTTCTTCCTTTTCTTCTTCCTCTTCTTCTTGCTTTCCTCTACCTCCTTTTCCCCTTTTCCCTTCTTCCTTCTTCTCCCCAGCACCTACCACAGTAGCTGGGTCTTGGGGGTATTTTTTTGAAGGGGGGAAGGCAGGGCAATTGGGATTAAGTGAGTTGCCTAAGGTCACGCATTAGTAACTGTGTCAAGTGTCTGAAGCCAGATTTGAACTCAGATCCTTCTGACTCCAGGACCAGCGCTTTACTCACTGTGTCACCTAGCTGCCCCTGACTTGGGAGTATTTTAATAATAATAGCTAATATCTATATAGTACTTCAAGGTTTGTAGATATTATTTTATTTTTTCAATTCAATAAACATTTACTAAATGCTTACTAGTGCCAGGCACTATGCCAAGGGATGAGGATACAAAAAGAGGCAAAAGACAGTCCCTGCCCTTATGGAGTTTACAATCTAACCTAGTTGATCTTCACAACACCCCTGGGACATAGGTGCTATTGTTATCCCCCTTTTACAGAGGGAGAAACTGAGAAAAACAGAGTTCGTGTCTTGCCTAAAGCTAGTAAATGTGTGATATTGGATTCGAACTCAGCTCTCCATGACCCCAAGTCCTGCTCTCTTACCCATTGTTCTGGGTTCCAGTCCTATTTCCCTTAGCAGTATGAACCTTTAGCAGAGTTTCCTTTTCAATGGGCCTCAGTTATCTCCATCTAGAAAATGTGGAGGTGTCTCACAATCCAGTGCAGAAAAGCAGAATTATTAAATGTATCCTTTTCAGATCATGATGCAATAAAAATTACATGCAATAAAGGGCCAGGGAAAGATAGACTAAAAATCAATTGAAAACTAAATAATCTAATTTTAAAGAATGAGTGGGTCAAACAGAAAATGGGTAGGTGGACAGGAACAAATGTTCACAGAGTGGGGGAAAATTTTACAAGCAAAAGGCAGCCTGGTTAGTGGTAAGTTTAACCTAAGGAGTTTTAGGCTTAAGAAGTTATTTTCCTAAAGTTAATGGTCTGGAGGTTCAAAGCCTAACTTGCCACTTACTGTTTTTGTGACCTTGGACAAATTACCTCACTGTTCTAGGCCTCAGTTTTCTCATCCTAAAAGAAAAGGGTTTGGACCAGGTGATTTCTAAGGCTCCTTCCAGCTCTCAGTCTGGGATCCTACGAGCCTGCCCCTGTGAGCTTAAGCAGGTGCCAATCTGTGGGCCTCAGTTTCCACATCTGAAAAATGAAACTAAATGGTACCCTCAGCTCAATGACCTTACGATCAATTCATCAGCAAGCAGACCACACCCCCACCCAGGGTGGGCCAGAGCCTGTGACAAGTGCTCAGATACAAATAATGAGGGAGACTTCCCTGCCCTCAAGCACTAACATCTACCAGGGATATAGCACAATGCAGGGAGCTGATGAGTGATGTATGCCACTATGACTGTCCCTTTTTCTTTGAAAAAAGTAACATAGTCCTGCCCTCAGGGAGCTTATACTCTTTGGGGGGGGGGTGGAATATGCAAAACAATTCAAAGTAAATACATTGCAGGGCCAAGGTACTAGTGGTGGGGGAAAAGTAGGGATATTTTGTGTCCCCAGTGCCTGGCACATAGTGAGAGCCTAATAAATACCTGGTGATGGATCAGGAAAGGCCTCCTCCAGAAGGTGCCAGGGGAGGGTACTGAGGGATTCTGCAAGGAGGGAGCCCACTCCAGGCATGGGGGCAGCCAAGGCAAAGGCACAGAGAGAAGTGGCGACCGGCTCCCGAGAGGAGCAGTAAGCATACTGGTTTGGCTGGACCTGAGCTAGCGCCAAAGGGATGATGAAGTGTGTAGAGTAGGGTTGAACAGGGTCACTCTGTGATGGGGAGGGAGCTGGAGCTTCCTTCTCTTCTTCTCACCCCCTCCCCCCAGTGGTGGGTAGGTGGGCAAGTAGGTGGATAGATGAAGAAGTGGGTAGGACAGTAGGTAGGTGGGTGGATAAGTGGGTAGCCAAGTGGGCAGATAGGCAAATGGGTGGGTGGGTGAATAGGTGGGCAAGTAGGTAGGAAGGGAAATGGGTAAATGGGTAGGTGGGTGGGTGGATAGGTAGGTGAGGAGGTGGGTGTGTAGGTGAATAGGTGGGGAGGTGGATCATCTTTTCATCTGGGGCCTGGATCGCTGGAGCAGCTCAGCTGCCCGTGCTGCTTCCAAGGAGGCCCAGACTGAGCATCTTTGACAGGATCCAAGGATCTAGGATGGGAAATGACTTTAGAGTTCATCAGATCTTTTCCCAGTTTCTAGTCCTCAGACATCCTTCTGCTCTCCCTGACCTCCCATCACCACTTCTGTCATTCAGCCTCAGACATGATACTAGAGGGAAAAATTCAGGCTCCAGAGTCAGAGGACCTGGGTTCAAATCTCACCAGCTCTGCCCCTTACTCCCTGTGTGACCTTCAGCTCCCTAGGCCTCAGTTTACTCATCTGTAAAATAAGGGATTCAGACTTGAAGGCCTCTGACATCCCTTCTGGCTCTCAATCTATGATCCTGGGAATTACAGATGCTAGAATCTTAAGAAGAGATTCTAATAACTCGGGCTGGGGACAGGTCAGGAAAGGTCTCCATCCTGGGAGTTCAGCTGGTTCTTAACTGGTCCTGGAGAGGAGAGAACAAGACCAGTGGGTGGAAGGAAGTCTCAGGAAGGCAGATCTCAGCTCACTAGAAGGATCCCCTTTCTCCTCCTTAGAGCCAGCTTACAACAGAATGTATGGCCTTTGGTAGGTGGTGAGTTCACCGTCGCTCAATATGTTTAAGCAAGACGCTAAAGGACTATGGATAGAAGACTGCATTCAACAAGAACTTTATATAGAGCTTGGTTGCAGTTCCTTGGTGGCTACATGGATAGAGTACTAGGCCTAGGGGTCAAGAAGACCTGAGTTCAAATCCTGAGTAAGAACACTTACCAGCTGGGTGACACTGGTCAAGTCACTTAATTTGTATCTGCCTCAGTTTCCTCAGCTGTAAAATAGGGATAATAATAGTGCCCACCTTCCAGGGTTATTGTCCTCACAATTAAATAATAATTGTGACAAATAAATGATCACATTAAACAATATGTCATAATATTATATGTAATGTTACGATATAGTAAATAAAATGCTTAAATAACCATAACAAATAAGCAAATCGAATATATCATAGGAGCATTGTAATATGATACAGTTAGCCAAATACAATATTTAAATAATTGTAAAAAGCAATCGAATTAAATAATATTTAATATGTTGTAATTGATTTAATAAAATGTAAGAAATAATTGTAAGAAATTATCCAACTGAAGGATGTTTGTAAACCTTTGGCACCCTTAGCACTGTATAGATGCTGGCTATTTACTGAAACGCCCAAGTCTCAGGTCCAAATGAGAAAATATCTGTAAAACACTTGGCAAACCTTACCATGCCGCAGCAATACTCGCCGCTATTATTCACAGTAAATAGACTTCACAGAGAGGATTGTGCAGACAGCTGTAAACACTGGCTGGAGTCAGACGTGTAGGGTTTAAAAGCCAAACAGGAATGTATATTCTGTCCTCAAGGCAAGAGGGAGCCACAGGAGTTTCTTGAGCTAGGAAGTGACTTGGTCAGATAACTTTAGGGATAACCATCAGCTGGCAGCTTTGCGGAAGGTAGATGGGAGAGGAGGAGAGTCATTATGCTCATTTTACAGATGTGAAAACTGAGGCTAAAGAGGTTCAAGTGACCTGCCCAGGGTCACAAAACTGGTAAGTATCAGGTCTCCCTGACTCTTGAATCATCTGAGTTTCATCCTTTCATTGCCTCAGTTTCCACCTCTGCCCTAGAACTCCCCTCTAGAATGGTTGGGGTTAGAGAAGGGTACACTCTAGAAATGACCAGATCAGCCCACAGCCTTCAGACTGGTGGAACCCAAGACCCAGGCATCTTAGGCCTGTGCTCAGGTCTCCAGGGAGGCTCAGCCTTCATTCTGCTCCCCCACCCTGCCTCAAACCCCACCCCCCAACACACTCCTAGGCTAGATGGCTTCTTGGTGGGCAGAGGACTCCCCTCCCTCCCTGCCTGCCTGGAGGCTGGGCAGGGCTGGGAGAGAGGGTTAGCTCTGAAGGCTCATTCATCGGCTACTTTCCCAGTGGTAGTGAAGACTGTCCACAGCCTAAACAGACCCACTGTCCTCTTTCTGAATCCAGCTTGCCCAGGGGGAGCTGAGGAGCCGTGGTGGGGTCTGGAGGGGGACCACAGGGAAACCGGGGCCTCAGAGCCCCTTCTCTCTCTCCCGCCAGCCTTCCCCACCTCCTCCACCCCCTCCCTCTCTAGCCACTTCCAAATCTCGTTGATGAAAGCTGGTGTTGTTTCCTCCAGTTGCACTGTTCACGAAGAGCAGGGCCAGAGCCTTAGACCTCCCTCTCCGGAAGGTGCAGGAAGACGGTTTGAAGGAGAGAGCAAGGCTCCTTCCAGTCAGCCCCGTTTGGGATGAGGCTGCTCTGGGCCAGAAGCCCTTCCTGTGGGGCCTCGGTGGTTTCTGGGATCTGTGAATGGAGCCTGGATTTGACCTAAATCATTTTTAGACTCCTCCTCTCACAGGAAGGCATTTAAAAGGTGCATCCTTCAGGGACACTTGGCAAATGCTGCTCCATGATTGAGGTGGGGTGGGGGGAAGGGAAAGAGAGAAAGAGAGGGAGGAAGAGAGAGAGGGCAGAAGAGAGAGAGGAGGAGGGGATGAGAGAGAAGGAGAAAAGGAAGAGAGAGAAAGGGAAGGAGAGAGGGAGAGAGAAAAGAGAGGGAGAAAAAGAGATGGGGGAAAGGAGGGGGAGAGGAGAGAGAGAAGGAGAGGAGAGAGAGAAAGGGAGGATGAAAGATGGGGAGAGAGGAGAGAAAAATGGAAAGGAAGGGGAAAAAGACAGAGGGAAAGAAAGGGAGGAGGAGAGGACAGAAGAGAGTGAGGGAAGAGAGAAAGAGTAAAGGAAGGGAGAGGCAGAGGGAGGGGAGACACAGAGGAGGGACAGACAGAGTGAGTATGACACAGAGAGAATGTGTGTGTGTGTGTGTGTGTGTGTGTGTGTGTGTGTGTGTGTGTGTGTGTGTGTATGTAGGGCAGCTCCTCTCCCAAATCTGGCCCTGGCACGTTGGCTAACAAGACATTAACACCTGGGAAAGTAGAAGACACTGACTGACTCTAATCTCCTAAGTACTGTCCCCAGTCCCCCAGCTCTTCTAAGGCCCCTCCCAGCTCTCACACTGTTCTAAGCTCTGACTTTAACAATTTCAGCCAAGAACTTGCCAAGAATACTTTTAACTGAATATTTCCCTCTCTTCTTCCACCCCCTCCCCATCCATTTTCCAGGTTTCCTCCATGACCAGTAAACAGAGGTCCCAAGAAAGTAAACTTCAGAGGGGTCCTGGGTAACATTTTATTTGGTACAGCAACTTTCAGAACCGGAAATTCCCTGAGCTGCTACAGCTGTGACCTTGGCCTGACCTTGAGATCTTGTCTCTGGTCAGGCCACTAGAATTGGCCTGCGCTGTCTCCTCCCCACGTTATAGGCTTGAGGCTGAAGGTGCCTTTCTCCAGATCTGCTCCTGCATCTCTCAGCAATCCAGCCCTGAGTGTGTGTGTGTGTGGATGGCTCTGAGGGTGTTACTGGGAGAGAGGAAAGGGAAGGGTTTTTAGTGTGGTCGAAAATACCCCAGGCCTGGGGGTCAGAGCCAGCCAACCCCACCCCACCCCCCCAAAAAAAGAAAGAAAAAAGAAAAGAAATCCCCATCCCAAAAGCCTCTCCTCTTTTGATGACAAATAGGGTGGCAAACACAGAGCCGGGTGAGTGAAGAGGGGTGCAAGAAATGTTTAACCCCTCCAAGTCTTTTGAGGACTGGGACTGTTTTCACCTGTTGTTTATCTCTTTAGCTTCCTGGCACTCAGTAAGTGCTTAATATATGCTTGGGGCAAATAGATGGGGCAGTAGATGGAATGTGTGGACCACAGATAGAGGCAGGTTAGTAGGTAGATAGAAGGACAGACAGATAAATAGAAAGACCGAAGTAGGTGGGATAGATGCTAGGTAAATAGAAAGACAGCTAGCTAGACATAGATCATAGAGGCAGATTGATAGACAGACAGATAGCTGTAGTGGTTCTCTTGTAATCCGGTGTGTTTTATTCTGTGATCCTAAAACCACCATTCTGAGAAGGGATCTCTAAGCCCTGCCATATTGCAGAAGGAATCCAGGAAAAGGGAATCAACAACTTCCTCCCTCGACACATTCTTCGGGAGGGACAAAATCTAGGGCTTCTTGGACCTTATCTGTTTCCTGGATTCCTTCTTCAGGCCGTGTCTGAGGTTCCGCTTGTTGGGAATGGTGTAGTATGAATTCCTGTTGGGGTATAGTTTGGACTCCGAGGTTCTTCCCCATTCAACAAACATTTATTAATTTTCTCCTGTTGCCTGACACTGTGCTAAGCTCTGGGGATGCAGAGAAAGATTTGAAACAATCCCTGCCCATTAGGAGGTTGCATTGTATCAAGGGAGACACAGAGTGTACTATCTCAATTCTGATATTTCTGTGATTTTCTGAGTAGGCAGGTGGACTTTATTTGGAAGCAAGTGTTTGTTACTGAGGCACAAGGCTACAGTTAAAAGCTTATTGGGGGAGGGAGGAGATAGTGGAATATGGATTGTGGGAAGGGAAATGTCTGCCCCCTATCCCAGCTTAATGGGAGAGTTGAGGATTTTGGGGTGTGTGGTAGATTTCCTTCTGTTAGGAAGGAGAATTGAAGGTAGGGAGAGGAAAAATGGGGAAATGGAGGGGAGGGGGGGAGGGAGGAAGGAGGAAGAGAGAGAGAGAGAGAGAGAGAGAGAGAGAGAGAGAGAGCGCAAGCCACAGCCTTGTGTTAATGTCCCTAGCCCCCAACTTGTCTCTAAGCCAACAGCCCGCATCCTGAAATGAAGGCATGTTTCTTTAGATTTCCTGATCATTCCATTCTATTCTGGAGGTGTCTTTGTGTTGTTGCTGGTGTTGATACTGTTGTCGACTTTATCGGAGATGGTTTCTCTTCTCCCCTCACATCCTTCGGCTGTCACTGGCCTTCCCTTTTCCATCCTTTCCCACCTCCTCCCTCCTTCCATCCCTCTCAGTCAGCCCCCTCCAGCCTGAACACAGCTATTTCCCAGGCCAAGCCAAAAAGGAGGCGAGAAATGACTTCCCAGGCTCTTCTGCATATCAAAGGGGTTTTGTTTATCCTGGTGGGGAAGCCCTCTGACTGAGAGGTGGGATGAGGGCCCTGGAAAGAAGCTGGAGGAGTTTAGGTTCTGGAAAGGGCTGCAAAGGGCCTTTGTGTCCTATCTGCCTTGGCCTGCCCTTTGCTGCCTGGTGTTGCAGATCCCAGGGCTACTGATTTAGTCGTAGGAGGGCTAACATTTTATTTCCCCCATAAGGAAACAGGCCCTGCAAAGTAAGTGACTGACTTGCCCAGAGTCATACAGCTAGTAGCTGGAGACAGAACTCGAACTCAGGTCATATAGACTCCAAGTCCAGTGTTCTATTTACTACACTAGGCTGCTTCCCAGTGAAGTCTGTGTCTCTCCAGTCAGACAGGGTCTATCTTAGGGTCCTAGCTTTAGAACTGGAAGGGACCGTAGAGGCCACCTAGGCCAGTCCCCCCATTTTATAGATGAGTAAGCTGAGGCCCAGAGAGAAATGGTTTAGCTAAGCTCTCTCAGGGAGTAAGCAAAGTATATTTTGTTCCAACCAATTCAACAAGTATTAATAACATTTATATTGTACTTTAAAATGAACAAAGCACTTAAATATCTACATTATCTCATTTAGCTTCAAAGCCCTAGGAGTTAGGATAGAGGTTATCATTCCCATTTTAAAGATGGAGAAACTGAGGGCTTATATGCATTAAATGAAAAGAGTTGCAATTTTCTGTTTCCTAAAAGTGCGTTGTTGAGAAGGAAGTGGACGGAAGTCAAGGGAAAGAGTTCTCGGTCTGAAGTCAGAAGTCCACTGGGTTTGAATCTTGGCTCTGAAGCTTATTAGCTGTGTCACTTAATCATCAAGCATTTATTTACTAAGCACCTACTGTGTGCTGGGCCCTATGCTAGGGATTTATATCTCCACCATCACATGGCTAGTAAGGGCCAAAGGGCAAGATTTTAATCTAGGATCATAGGTTTAGAGCTCACTTACCTTAAGGAATCTAGTCCACCTCACTTCTTTTACAAGTCACTTGGTCACAGTCGAAAACCAGAGGGGTCAAATTACTTGTCCAATGTCACACAGCTTAGTAAATGAAAACAAACAACCCCCTCTCCATGTTGTTGCTCATTTGGGTCTAATTCTTCATGACCCCATTTGGGGTTTTCTGGGCAGAGATACTGGAGTGGTGTGCTGTTTCCCTCTCCAGCTCATTTTACAGATGATGAGGAAACTAAGGCAAACAGGGTTAAGTGACTTGCCCAGGGTCACACAGCTAGTGAGTGTCTGAAGCCAGATTTGAACTTGGGAAGATGAGTCTTCCTGATTCCAAGCCCAGTGTTCTATTCACTGCGCCACCTAGCTGCCAGAATAAAACAATACCTGCCTTCAAGTCATTTCCACTACTTGAAGCTTGGCACTTCAAAAGTGGTATGGTCATCCTTTGCTTTGTACCTTCTTAGTGCGTTCTGTGTTAGAGTTGTCTGAGTAGGACTAAGACAACCTATGGTATCATAAGCTCCGTGAGGGCAGGCACTCTGTCTTATCCAAGCTTTGTATCTCCTCTGCTTTCAACAGAATGCTCATTGCGCTGTACTAAGTGTGTATCAAGCACACTTAATGAGCGAGTAGGGTGAAGTCAGTCATGCAATCAACATGCATTTATGAAGCGCTTACCAAGTGTTGGGCACTGTGCTAAGGGCTGGCATACAAATACAGGCAAAAAGACAGGCCATCTGTACCTTCGAGAAGCTCCTATTCTATTGGGAGACTATGACACAGAAAAGGAAGTGGGGAGGAGGTGGTAATGATTGAGAAAGCTGGGAGTGAAGCATGTAGAGAAGTGAAGCTCTGGTTAGCCTAGAGACCCCTTTTAAATGAGGTTCTGTATTTTAAAAGCTGCTCATCCCTCGTAGCTTGGACCTAATGCGTATTAGGTATGTTGGTACATAATGATAATAAGAGCTAATCATAGCTATTTCTATAGTGCTTTAAGATTTGCAAAGCAATATATGTATATATATATATATATATATGTATAGATACACATAAAATCTGATTTTATCCTCCCAACCCTGGGAAGTAGGCCCTGCTATTATTCCCATATTTTGGCATTTATTTGGTATTTTATTTTCTCCCAGTTACATGTAAAAACAATTTTTAACATTTATTTTTAAAACTTTGAGTTCCAAATTCTCTCCCTTCTTCTCTTCCCACCCAGCCTCATTGAGAAGGCAAGCAATTCTATATAGTTTATACATGTGTAGTCATGCAAAATATATCCATAATAGTCATGTTGTAAAAGAAAACACAGATAAAAAAAACAGTCAAGAAAAATAAAGTAAAAAAAAAAGTGCTTCAACCTGCATTCAGACTCCATCAGTTCTTTCTCTGGGGATGGATAGCATTTTTCATCATAAGTCCTTCAGAGTTGTTTTGGTATCCCCATTTTCTAGATAAAGAAACTGAGGCTTTCCTAAAGGTGAGGTGACTTTGCCAAGGGTCACTAAACTGGTAGGTATCTGGAGCCACATTTGAACTTGGGTCTTCCTGAGTCTGGGTCCAGGTTATGCCCTGCTAAATGCCCTGCGATGATGTGTTGCACAGTTTGTGCTGCTTCCTTGCATAACTGGAATCAGCTGATAATTCTGGGCTCCTCGGGGATAACCCTTTTGTATATCTGGTGGTGATAACCTATTCCTGTTACTATTATTCCGGTCTCCTCTTTTCTGGTGGTTTAGAGAGAAACAGCTCTGGGCCAAGTCACCCCCTGTTATTATTCCTTTGTGGCCATTCAGATTCTGGGATTCAAGCAGATAGACAAAATCACTGCTTTTTAATACTTGAATAAAAGCTCACCCTCTCTAGGCTCATTGAAAGCATTCTTGGGACAACTCCAGCAGCAGACAGGGTGATGGGGAGGAAGTAAACTGCCTCCTGCTCCCACATAGTTTTCATTTCTTCTACTAGGTCTCTGTATTTTGGGGGTTTTTTGTTCCATGTTGGTTGGAGAATATGTGGCGGTGGCTCCTAAGTTTTCACAGATCAATATTCTGTTTCAGTGACTGTGGACAACATTCAGTCTGTGATCATGGTCCAGTTCCCAGATCACTCAGTTTCTTTCTCTGTAAAAATGAGGGGTTTGAAGCTAATTAGGTTCTGAGGTCCCTTCCAGCTCTGAATTTGTGATTCTATGATCCTGAGTCTTCGGGTACATTGGGGGAGAGTGATTGTGATGAGAAGGCCTCAGGCCAAAGAAGCTGAAATGTTGAATCAGAAAAATTGTCAGCCAGGGCCTAGGGCCAAGTCTGCGCTCTCACCTGCCCAGGGAGGAACAAGATGTGTGTGGCTTCTTGTGTCCAATAGGATTTCCTAAAAAGAAGCCTCTCCCATCTATCTCCCTGTGGTTCTAAATAGAGATTCTATTTGTTTCTTAAGGATAGTGGAATGTTAGGAATAGATCCACTTCTGTGTACATGTGATCTTCCCCAGAAGAATGTAAGTACCTTAGGGAATGCACTTTTTGTCTTTGTAAGTCCCACATAAACTTTGCAGAGTGACTGCATTCAGTAAGTGCTTAATAAATGCTTGTTGCCTGAATTAGAATGGTGTCAGTGTGAGGGGGTTGATGACTTCTGTGTTGTAGAATAGACAGTTTGGTGACAGATTGGCTTTAAAGGGTGAGAGGGATGAAAGAGGCAAGGGTGGGAACCTGAGTGATGGTAATAGAATATTAATAGAAATAGGGAATTTTGGAGGGTGGGCAGGTTTTGAGGGAAAGATGCTAAGTTCGGTCTGGGCAGTTGAGTCTGAGGTGTTAATGAGAATGATCTATGTATGTTGGAGGCGGATGGTGGCCCAGTGGATAGAACGCTGGGCCTGGAGTCAGGAAGACCTAAGTTTAAATCCAGTCCCAGACACTAGCCAGGTGACCCTGGGCAAGTCAGTTTACCTCTGCTTGCCTCAGTTTACTCAACTCTAAAATGGAGATAATATAACAGCACCTTCTTCTCAGGGTTGTGAGGATCAGAAAAGATAATATTTGTAAAGTGCTTAGCACAGTGCCTGGCATATAGTATATGTGGCACACACTATGCCTTAGGAATGCTTATTCTCGGCTGTGCAGCAAGGAGGGCCCAGGTTGGTAGTACAAGCATTATGATCCCCATATTACAAATGGGGAAACTGAGGCCTTGGTGCAATGCCCAACTTGCCTAGGTCTTCTAAAACTAGCAGACTCTCCATTACACCAGTATTCCTCCCTACTACCTGCTCATACTTTTTCCAGACTCTGGGAAGAGTGAAGCCCTAAGGCCTTCGGGATTATCTGGTTGGATTGTACAGATGAGGAAAATAAGGCTTTCAGGCAAGACTTTTTAACCCAGGATCCTAAATCTTGTGTTTTGTTTCAATTTTTTAAAAAATTTTGCTATTTCAATATAATTGGCTTCTTTTATAATTCAGTTATTTTATTTTGTCCATTTAAAAACATGAGTCTGAGGAGTCTGTAGGCTTCAGCAGACTGACTGCCAAAGGTGTCCGGAACAACAACAAAAGGTTAAGACCCCTGGCTTTTGAGGTTTCTCTCCTTGGTTATTCTGCCATTCAGCCCCTAAACTGGGCACTCCCAGTTCATCTGGGCTTTGACGCCTGTCATCACATCCTGTTCTCTGGAAGCCTAAAGATGGGAGCATTTGGGGAAGTCGAGGACAAGAAGCTGAGATAGATACACTACACAATGCTATCCAGGGTTCCTGGTCTCCATTGTCTTCTCCTCCCCAGTCTGAAATGGACCCACAGGAAGATGCCAAATTCCCCATGAAAGAGAGGGGAATTTATTGAACCTAAAGATGGAACCTGATGATGGGACTTCCCGTAAGTCCCACCACCCCCAGCCCTTCTGTGGGTGCTCAGACTTCCATGATGGTCTAGAATTTGAAGTGTAGACCTCAGAACAATAGAGGCAAGGCGCAAAAAGGCATGAGGTCAATGCAAATGTCCTAACCATGAGAACTGGCCCACATAGAATGGACTGCCCCCAGAAGTGGCGGGTGTCCTCTACCTGGTGGATCCTCAGGACCATTTCTGAGGAATATTGGAGAGAAGATGCTTGGTCAGGGACGGGCTGGTAGATGTACCCTGAGGCCCTTCCAGCTCTGCCAGTCCATGATTCTCTGATAGAAGAGGAAGCTGTCTCTCTTCTTTTGTTTTCTTTTCATCTCTCTCACTCTGTCTCACTCTGTCTCTATCTCTGTCTCTTTGGTGTACACTCTCTCTATCTTTATCTCTCTCTTCTCTCTGTCTCACTGTCTCTGTATCTGTCTCTCCTCTGTCTCTTACTGTCTCTTTCCCTCCCTTCTCCTCTCTCTGCCTTTTTCCTCTCTTTTCCTCCTCCCTTCACTCTTCTCTCTCTTTTTCTCTGTTTCTCCTCTCTCTCTCCTTCCCTCTCCCCCTCCTCCTACCCCCCTCTCCCTCTCTCTCCCCCTCCCCACCCCCAGAGAGAATCAGAGTGAGCACAAATAGGGTGAATACTAACTTGTTCATTACCAGATCCCAGGATGCCGGGAACAAGGAGCCCCTTAAAACTCCAAGGAGCTTCTTAGTGTAAATCCGTGCTGGGCACCAGAGTTTAAGGAGGGCATTGATAAGTTGGGGGTTGTCTGGAGGGGGGGCAACCAGGATGGGGAGGGACCCTCAATCAGAATCCTATGAAGCTCTAGAGAACACTGAGTGATGCCGTTGTACTGACTTTTAAGTGTTAGAAGAGCTGTCATAACAGAGCACTGATTAGAGCTCTGTTTGATTTATTGGCGCAGTGGGCAGAGTGCTGAGCGGACTTGGAGTCCAGAAAGTCTGGAAAGACCTGACTTTGAATTCTATCTGCAGACACTTACTAGCTGTGCCATTCTCAGTAGTGTCTGCCTCAGGTACCTCACCCATGAAACGAATATAATAATAGTTCCTACCTCACTAGATCATATTTCTAAAGCACTTTGCAAACCTTAAAGTGTTATACGAGTGCTGTCATCGTCATTATCATTATCTTGACCCCGAAGGCCAAGCAAAGAGCAGTGGGTGGAAGATTCAAAAGCAGATTTGGGCTTGATGTCTGGAAGACCTTCCTGACCATTAGAACCGTCCCAAAATGGATAGGCTGACTTGGGTGGGAGGTCTTTAAGCCAAAGCTGGATAGCCACTCTCCCAGTGCGTTATAGTGAGAATTCCCCTCCCATGTATGAGCTTGGCCAGATGACTGCGGAAGGCCCCTCCAACTCTGCAATTCAGTGCATTCTGGGAAGTCACTAGAGGTGGTTCAACAGTTTCATGGTCATAGATTAAATGTGCCTAGCGTAGCTCAGTACAGAATTTAAGTCTGTACTTTTTGAGACTTTTAGAGGTAAAGGCAAAATGCCACGGGCATTGGGAATGTTCTATCATGGTAGCTTCATTTGTTCATTCTTTCATTCTTGATTCATGCTTTCATTCCACGGAAGATTATGGAGTTACTCACTATGTTCTCTGCCCCACTGTGCTAGGGACAAAGGAGTATCCCAGAAATACCTGGGAAGGGTCAGGGGATGAGGATCCTGGAATAACCTGACCTTGTACAGATGGCCAGGCAGGAAAACTGAAGCTTTGAAGAATTTTTTTTTTCCTGGATTCTTAACCAATTAGTTACCAAGCTGGGAAGGGAACATTAGTGTTCTATGTTCTAAGGCCCCTCCCATCTCTGACATTCCCTGTTCTGAGGCCCCTCCCAGCTCTGACATTCTTTGTTCTAAGGCCTCTCCCATCTCTGACATTCTCTGTGACTGTGATGCTGCGATTGAGAGCAAGCAAAGAGTTTTTTGGGGGCCTCTTCTCCCATTCTTAGATGGACAGCCATCTTGAACAATTTCCTCCAACCACTCCTGGTTTTCCCTGTCTGAGCCAGAATCTAGTAGATGGGAGGAGGGGACAGGTCCACAAGGCAGAGCCAATAAAGGAGTTCCTGGCCAGTATAGACTAGTAGATCAGGGTAATGGTATCAGAGACTAGCTCACCTAGGGAAGTGTTTGAGAGTCTTTCTGCTGATGGACAAGATGCTACATTTAGAATCAGGTAGGTAGTCAGTGATCGGTCAAGGTCCTTGCAGAAGGAAGGGATCTGTGGGGAGGGCCCCCAGAATCTGGTCTGCACCTAGTTCTAATCAGCTTTTTATCAGTGACTTAGATGACAGCATAGATAGGCTTATCACATTGGCTGTCAATTTATTAAGAGCCTTCTTTGTGCTAGGCACAGTGGTAAGCACTGGGGATATTCAAAGAAAGGCAAAAGATAGCCTCTGCCCTCAAGGAACTCACAATCTAATAGGAGGAGATAAACATGAAAATAGCTATGTACTATGAGATAAGAGACCAGATAAAGGAACTGGAATTAAGACCAGGAAGCCTGAATGAGGACTAAGAACAGTCCAAGTGTGGGGGACAGCCAGAGAAAATGCCCAGGACTGGAGATAAAGAGTGCCTTGTTTGGGGAACAGCAAGGAGCCAGTGTCTGGTACTGGATGGAGGCAGCTAAGCAACCTTAGATTAGAGGATCCAGAAAGATTAAATTCAATAAACATTTATTAAGAGGCCTCCTTATGCCTGGCATCATGTTGGATATTGGTAATACAAAACCGAGCAAAAAGCAGACCCGTGCCCTCAATGAGCTTACATGATCCCCAAATCTAGTAAAATATAATTTAATAAAAATGAGGGAAAAGTTCTGTACTGGGGTTACTTCCCCCCCTCAAAAAAAAATCATCTGCACAAGGATAGGGGAGAAAAAAATAGATTGTGTGAAAAGGATCTAACAGTTCTAGTGGACCTCCAAACTCAGTTGGAGTCAGAAGTGTGACTTGGAATCTTAGACTGCAATTGGAAGAGAAAAGATGCTGTCATCGGGTTGCGCTCTTCCCTGGTCTGCCTCCCTCTGGAGAAGCTGATTGTCAAATTTTCAGTGGGAGCATTTACATCTGGGAAATGGGCAAATGCTACAAATCAGGGTTTGGTTTATTGTTGTTTTTTTTTTAAGGCAATTGAGGTTAGATGAGTTGTCCAGGGTCATGCAGTTAGTGTCTGAGGTCAGATTTGAACCAGGGCCGGTGCTCCAATTTATTGTTTTATTGATTGTCTAAACTCAGAAAGTGATGGAGAAAATGTCAATAATAATAAAAGTATGCCCCGGGTACATCCCCACCCCCTCTTCCCACCCCATCCCTGGTCAGCTGTTAAACATTTATCAGCACACCCTGGTAACGCAGGAAGGAAGAACACTGAAAAGCTGAAAGGCCTGTCCTCAGGAGAAAAAACAGGATGATGTGAGACCTGAAAACCACAGAGTGAGGGTCTGAGAAGGCCAAGTGAGGCCCAGAGAAGAGAAGGCTTGGGTGGTGTGATATTACCACGTCATAGATGAAGAGCTGGAAGAGGCTGTGCCAGCTGTCTCCAGATATTGGAAGGGTTCTGCCATTGAGAAGAGGCAGGGGGGCCTTCACCCAATTAGAGATGCCACAATTAATCCCGGCTGCTTTGAGAGGCAGGGGATTGCCCATTGCTAAAGGTCATTGAACAAAGCCTGGATGTCTTTTTAAAAATTCATTCCAATGTACTTTCTTTTTTTTTAATGATTGCTTTTGGTCATCTACATTTCCCAATGAGCCCCTCCCCTTTCCTTCCTAGAGAGCCATCTCTTAGGACAAAAAATTTAAGAGGGAAAAAAAAAAAACCAGCTTAACAGTACAACCTCTGACAGCATATGCAGCATTCCACACCCATAGCCCCCCATCTCTACCAAGAAGTCAGGGGAGGTGCCCTCTCCTGTCTCTGCTTTGGAGCCAAGCTTGGTCATTACACACTCAGAACTTTTGGTTTCTATTCTTTGTTGTTCTCTCCATCTATACTGCAGTTGAGGACCATCTTTGTGTATCTTCTTTTCCTGGTTCTATGTTGATAGCCAGCTGGCATTGCTGTAGTAGGATGTTAGGATTTGCCGAGAGCTTTACCAAATATTGTCACATTTGATCCTTGCGACAACCTGGGGAGTTAAGGGATTATTATCCCCATTTTACGGATAAGGAAACTGAGGCTGAAAGAGGATGAGTGCTTTGCCCAGAGTCCTACAGCTACAACATACTTACATCTTATTGCCTGCCTTTTGGGGTCACACACACGTACGCATGTATATGTATATACACGTTCATATATGCATGTATACACATATACATACATGCACACACCTGTGTGTATGCACATGTGTATATGTATATGTATGTATGTGTATGTGTATATATGTGTATATATATATATATGAGTAAGATACTTCTGCTAACTAGCTCCCTCTCTCCTTCCCTTCCCTGTATTCTCTGTCTGGGGCTTTTTTGGCCATTATCCAGTAGGTGATTAATGCCTACTTAGGGACCGAATGCCGCCCCCAACCCCAGGATGACCTGTTGTTTCCAAGGCTGAGGGTGGGCTTTCTGTTCAGGTACCCCCTGCACTCCATGGCCCCTAGGATTCTCCCACTGTTTTCTTCTCATTGGCCCAGGACCTGCAGAGTCACGGGAGTGTCCCTGAGGTCCCTAGGCCCCACCAACACCTTCCACCCTCAGCCTCCGAGCTCCTCCTCTGCAAGCCCTTCTGGTTACTGAGAAATCCCTTTCTAGGTATTGCCCTCCCCTATCGAGGCCTATCTGTGGGCTGGGGCTGGCTGGGCGCCTCCTCAAGGCTGGGGCCTGTCTCCTGAGCCTGACTTGACAAGGCTCCCATATCAGAGACCTCATCGCTTCCTCCTTGCAGTGTATGTGGTGGTGGGGGAGAGAGATTTCTAATCTCGGATTTGGGGGAGGGGGAGGGGTACTTTTTAACTTAAAAAAAGTTCCTCATTCAATACTACCCTTGGTTGAGGAGCTAATATAATGTGACAGGGGAGAGAGTGTTACCTATGTAAGCTTGGGCATCTCACTTTCCCTCTCACTGAGCCTCAGTGGGACTAATTCAAGAATTTATTATGTATCTACTGTGTACAATGTGCTATACGCTTTCATCAAAGACATTGATGAAACAGCCTCTGTCTCCAAGGAGTTTTTAGCCATTCATTTGTTTGGTCAGTTAATTTGCATTTATTAGGTACCTACTGTATATACCTATGTATCTGGTGCTGTGTTATATTGGGGATACACAATCCAAGATGATGCACTCTACATTCTTCTGGGGGAAAACAAGCATGGATACAGATAGACATATACACAGTAATCGTGGGCAAAAGGGAAAGAGGAAAGGCTACTTTGGCTGAGCTTTGAAGGGAGGGAGCATGAAATGTCATGCATATGACAGCAGCTGGAATAAGTTTTGTTGTTCAGTTGTATCTGACTCTTTGTGACCCCATTTTGAGGTTTTCTTGACAGAGATACTACAGTGGTCTGCCAGTTCCTTCTCTAGCTCATTTTACAGATGAGGAAACTGAGGCAGCCAGGGTTAAGTGACTTGCCCAGGGTCACATAGGAAGTGTCTGAGGCCAGATTTGAACTCAGAAAGATGAGCCTTCTTGATTCCAAGTCCAGAGCTCTATCCAACTAGGCTAATAGAGCTAGCATTTGGAGTTTGCCAAAGGAGTTTATGCATTTTATCCTAAAGGCAACAAGGAGGTGAGATTCAAACCCAGATCCTCTGCCTCCCAAACCAAGCAGCCCTCTTTCCACTACCAGAGGTTTCCAAAGTGGGTGATACTGCCCCCTGGGGGGCACTGGAATGATCCAGGGAGGATGGGGGGGGGGTGTCAAATAAAAATAAGGGGATGGTGGAAGCATAAGGAAAGAAGAGAAGAAAATTTTGAAAAACTGTTGGTACGTTTCATCTGTTGTGTAACTGAGTTAAAGTCATAGTGATTATGTTATTTTCCAAATAAACACACAAAATGCAAGTTGTAACCCATCAGTGGTCAAGTTCACTGACAGGTCTTAACAAGCAAGTACTGGCAGGCAAGTGTATCACAAATTGTCAAGAAGTCCAGCATGCATCAGCAGGAACATGTGTGTGTAATGACTTGTCTACTAGTATGATACTATACAGTTACATGATGTAATATTGCATCATCAAAATTTCAGTGCAGGAAAAAACCACAAATTTACAATAAATTATTAAATCTAAGATGTGTTATTTTTTAAGATATATTTTATATTTTTTGAAATGATGCAAATTTAAAAAGTTAAAGGGTTAAAGAAAATCCAAGGGGGTGGTAGGTCAAATAAGTTTGGAAACCTTTGCGCTAGACCATGTTATAGCCTACAAATGTTAAGCAGAGTTTACAGAAGGCTCCATCTAATCCAACAAGCTTTTATTAAGTGCCAGGTCAAGGTGGTGGCTGTGTGAATGGATAATGACAGCCCTGGGTGCTTCAATGTTTGCAGTGAGCTTTATAGAGAAGACTGCCCTGTGAGTTAGGTGCTTTTATAGAGAGAGAGGAGGGCATGGGATAGGAGATATGTGATGGAGGAAAAGAAAAAAAAGAGACAAGATTTTGCAACTGATTGGTCATGTGGGATGAGTGAAAGTGACAAGTCTTAGATGCCTGAGGGAGCGTAGAACCCTGGAGAGAAATAGATGATTTCTAAGAACTCCAACCATCTGTATTCTGCCCCCCCCCCCCCACGTCATCTCCACTGCTTGGCTTCCTTCAGGTCCCAGCTGAAATCTCACCTTCTGTAGGAAGTCCTTCCGGAGCCCCTTAATCTTCACTCTCTGCTGGCTGTCTCCAGTTTATCCTGATTATATTTTGTTTGTTTGGAGTTGTTGACATTTGGTCTCCCTTGTGAAACTGTAAGCTGCTTTGAGAGCTCCTTTAAGGAGGAAAGGGATTTGTCTAAGATTATACAACCACTAAGCCGAGACTTGCTCTTTTATTTCTTGCTGTTGGACGCTATATTGGCAATACGTAGAAATGGTGATGATTTCTGTGGGTTTATTTTATATCCTGCAACTTTACTAAAGTTGTTAGTTCAACTAGTTTTTTAGTTGATTCTCCAGAGTCTACAAAGAGTGAGTTTTGTTTCCTCGTTGCCCATTCTAATTCCTTCAATTTCTTTTTCTTCTCTTATTGCTATAACTAGCATTTCTAATACAATATTGAATAATAGAGGTGATAATGGACATCCTTGCTTCACCCCTGATCTTACCAAGAAGGCTTCTAGTTTATCCCCATTATAGATAATACTTGCTGGTTTTAGATAGATATTATCACTTTGGTGGGGCAGCTAGGTGGTACAGTTGATAGTGTCACCCCTGGAATCAGGAGAACTTGGGCTCAAATCCTTTCTCAGACACTTACTAACTGGGTGACCCTGAGCAAGTCACTTAACCCTGTTTGCCTCAGTTCCTCATATGTAAAATGAGCTGGAGAAGGAAATGGCAAACTACCCTAGTATCTTTGCCAAAAGAAACCCCAAATGGAGTTACTGAGAATCAGACACAACTCAACACCAACAATTTATCATTTTAAGGAAAACTCCCTTTATACCTATGCTTTCTAGTGTTTTTTTAAAATAGGAATGAGTGTTGTATTTTGTTGAAAGCTTTTTCTGCATCTGTTGAGATAATCTTATGATTTCTGTTGCTTTTGTTATTGATATGGTCAATTATGCCCAGAGTTTTTCTAATGTTGAACCAGCCCTGCATCCCTGGTATAAATCCCAGCTGGTCATAGTGTATGATCTTCGTGGCATATTGCTGTGATCTCCTTGCTAGTATTTTATTTAAAAATTTCCCATCAATATTCATTAAGGAAGTTATCTATAGTTTTCTTTCTCTGTTTTTGCTCTTCCTTGTATCTTTTAGGAATCAGCACAATCACTTGGTGCTTTTAGACTTTCATGCTCAGTGTCTGCTCCTAACCAAGCTCTGTTTTCTGAAGTTCAAAAGATTAAAATGACACTCAAGCTCATTTCCCCTGCTCCCGTCACTCCCTCCCCAGCAAGACCTGAGGAGAGAACTTTGCTGAGCCTCCTCACCCCAGGACCCTGCCCCATGTGACTTTGCTCATAGACTGTCAGAGCCAGGAAGACCTGTCTCTTGGGTCTGGAGACTTGACAATGCACCTGAGCCCTTGTGAGCCCTTAAATCGAAAACAATTAAATTAATTGGGAAAGAGGGAGGGATGGGAGTCACTCTGGTGATCCCATTAGAAATGATTTGGCAAGGGTACCTGGTACTGCCTGTCACAATGCCAGAGTCCAGGGATGGTGTCCTTCCTCCCATGTGGCCCTCTCTCCCTTATGCTGGAAAGTCCCGCAAATAACCCTGTGGGATCAGTAAACTGCATCCCATTTCCTTTGGGTAGATAAGGAAGAATGGGAAGGGAGGGCTGCTGGCAGGCAGGTAAACACAGCTGGCTTTGTCCCTCCACCTTCTCAACCTGCCTGCCCTCTCACCCACACCCCTCCCCCTCCTTGAACTCTTACCTCACTCAGCTGAGGAGGAAGCAAAATGAAGCTGTGAAGTTCTAGCTATGACGTTGAGAAAATCATAGAACCATGCGAGAGCTGGTAGGGGCCTTAGAACAGGGAATGTTGGGACTGGTACAGGCCTTAGAATATGGAATGTCAGAGCTGGGAGGGGCCTTGGAACAGAGAATGTCAGAGCTGGGAGGGGCCTTAGAACAGGGAATGTCAGGGCTGGGAGGGGCCTCATAGGTCAAGGGTTTTTACTCTTGATTTAAAAAAAAATTCATAACTATTTCAATATATAGTTTCCTTTGTAATCCTGTGTATTTGATTTTACATGATTTTGAGGAGGGGTCTATAGGCTTCACCAGACTGCCCATGGGGTCCATCACACTATAAGCTTTATATATGAGGAATCCCAGGCTCAAAGAGCTAATGGTCCAGCCAGGAACAGACCTCCCAACTGCCAGCCCGAAACCCCTTCTTTAGCCTGGATTGTCATGGCATCCTCCATCTTGCTTCTGTAGGACCTCCTCCCATGCCCATGTTCTCTCCAGTGTGTGTGTTTGAGAGTCCTGTGCCCTGGGCTGGGAGGGTAATGCCAGCTTTGCCCACCTGACCTGGGCACCTCTGATGGATAATCTTCTTTGCTCCAAGAACTTTCCGATGTAGCAGCCGGGTGCTTGGGCTTAGGGGACAAAGGGGTGGGGGGGAGGGAGGTGGTTTCAACCTTCCTCTAGTTCTTATTCTGAGAAAGAGGAACCCGGGCTTTGGCCCAGTGGGGATTTATTGTTTGAGTCTGCCTAAAGTTGTTTGGTCAGCGATTTTGTCAGGTGCCTATTCAGAGGCTCTTGGAAAAAGGGGGAGGGAGGGGAAGGACGCTGGGAGGGCTTTGCAGTCAGAATGAAACCCCTGCGGCCTGGCGGCTTCCCTGGTTAATCTCTGCACCCAGGCTTGGGGGAAGGGCTGTGCGGTGTTGCAGGGGGTGTGTGTGTGTGGCCATGACTTCTAAATGTTACTTAACCCTTGGAGGAAGTGAAAATCAGGCAAGAGAGTGGGGGAGAGCATAAGGTTCCAGATATCCCCCCTTGCCCCCAAACCTGGGGATGGTTTCTTGCCAATATCACCCAGAGGTCATAGTTGATCCAGAGTTGAGACCAGACCATAGGATGACGGCGCATGAAGGGGAAGGGACCACAGAGGGCTGTTCCAAGCTCCTCCTTTTATCAATGGAGAAAGTGAGGAGATGCCGTCATTTAAATGTCTGAGGTCACACAGGTAGCATGAGGCTGGGATCCAGTGCCAGGCCTTCTCGGCTCCAGCCTCCTCCACGGACCTCTCCACCTCCCAGGGATTGAATCAGTCTCTCCTTTGTGGTTTCTTGGGTATGTCTTAGACTTCTCTGTGATGTGTGTTATGAGACCCCACAGGTTCCGCTTCGCCCATTTTCTTACCTCCCCCTCTTTTCTCTGTTCTTCCCGACTCCAATCAATCCTTCAAGGCCCAACCCAAGTGGTGACAGGTCATACTCTGAAGCGTTTTCCTTTGAGCACCCCTTGATTTAGGGAATAGATTGTTATCCCTACTTTACAGATGAGCAAGAAATTGGCCCCAGGCATAGCTACAAAATGTCAGAAGTAGGGCCCCTACGCCCAAGGCCAAGGCTTTCACTGCTGCCCCTCAAATACATAATCACAGAATTGGGAGAGGTGTTAGAATACACAGATCAGGGGACCCTCGGCCCCTTGGGATTTTGCCAAGACTGAGCATGGTGGTGGTGAAGGCAGGAACCGACCCAGTGGAAGCATAAAGGGCAGGCCCACGTTTGGGGAGAGAAAGCACCTTGGAGGTGGTCCCTGATTTCCAAGGTTACTATTGTGCCTGGAGCTATTATTCGGTTTGTTGAGTTCCTTTAGTCGAGTCTATTCTCCGTGACCCCATTTGGGGTTTTCTTGGCAGAGATACTGGAGTGGTTTTGCCATTCCCTTCTCCAGCTCATTGACAGTTGAGGAAACTGAGGCAAACAGGGTTAAGCGATTTGCCCAGGGTCACACAGCTAGTAAGTATTAGAGGCTGGATTTGAACCCAGGTCTTCCTGACTTCAGGCCCAGGCATACAGAGATATGTAGGTACCTGATCTGGCTGTAACCCAAAACACAGGATATCTTCAGATCACCCCTTCACGTTATAGGTGAGGAGAGGAAGGGGAAGTGATTTGCCCAGTCCCACGTGTGGCAGAGCTGAATCAGCTCCTCTGACTGTTTCCATCTTTCCATCCCTTCCTAAAGGGGAAACTAGGACCCACAGTGGTTAAATGACTTGTCTAAGGTCACACCACAAAGCCTGTTTCAGTTTGAAAGTGGGCCTCAGGGTCTAGCTCAGCCCTTTCCATAAAAATCCTATTGAGAATGTAATTTCTCAGAACCACAGGACAGAGGGGAAGGATGTGAAACCCAAGTCTTCTCTCTAAATCTCTCCTCCCAGACCTGTCCAGCCTTCCAGGACTCAGAGAGTGACCCCTGCAGGCCACAGTGGGAGAGTTTTTTTTTTTTTAAAGTAGACTGAGGTATCTCTCCAATACTAGGTATGGAATTTCGGGGAGTATGGTTGGGAACTTACAACAGGGGTATTCTTAAAACATATGTTGTTTTCCCCCCAATTACATGTAGAAAACATTTCAACATTCATTTTTTAAAAACTGGAGTTCCAAATTCTCTCCCTCTCTTCCTCTGCTGCCCCCCACACTGAGAAGGCAAGCAATTTGATATAACATGTACAGTCTTGTGAAATGTATTTCCTTATTAGTCATGTCTACAACTTTTTTTTTGTATCGTGAAACCCTCAGTGAAGCCTAGTACTGCTGTGATTTGTAGCATACATTCATAATGGAAGGAAATGGTAAATTTCAGTTACACGTTAGTGAAAATAAAGATCTAATATACATATAAATATTTGCCCCCCATCCAAGTTTATGGGACCCTTGAAAGTTATCCATGGACCCCTCAGGTGTCTCTGAACCTCAGGTTAAAGATACCGGACCTAGAATATCATAAAATCATAGACTTTAAAGCTGGAAAAGACCTTAGTGGTATTCTTATTAAAACTCATTTTACAGAGGGGGAATAGGGGCTTCACAGAACTTTAGAATGGCCTTTGAGGTCATATAACCCAACTCACTTTATTTTCTGTCCCCACTCCATTTTACAGAATGTGAAACTGAGACCCAGATTGGGGAAATGACCTTCCCAAGATTATACATATGAAGTTTAAGGGTTTTTTGGAGGGGAAAGTACAAATAATTGGGATGAAATCCCAGAAGGACCTCATACTAAGCACTGTGCTAAGCTCTGGGGATACAGAGAAAGGCAAAAAGTCTCTAAAAACACCCAGCTCAGAAATCCATCTTCTTGCTAAAAAAAATGTCAGTTTCTCAGCTTTCCAGTTCTTCTTGCAAAACTTAGAAGAATATAATAAGAAACAAGGCTGGAAGGATCAGTTAACAGCAGATTGTGGAAGGGCCGGTAGAAGAGTTTGAACTTTTACAGGAAGCCACGGGAAAATTTGAGTGGCTTAGTGTGATCATCTGGTGGAAGGCATGAGAGTGACAGGTAAGAAGCATCGTTGTCAGCAGAGATCCAGTTTTGGAACCAGGAAGACCTGTGTTCAAATCTGACCTGTGGCACATTCTATGTGACCCTGGACAAATTATTTACATTTTCTAAGGCTAAGTCAGAGAAAGGGTGCACACCTGCATTCGTGGAGGGAATTTCCTCATCCTGGAGTTCTCGTATCAATGAAATCAGATTCAGACCTCATCTCTAAGTGCCAGGCATCGGGATACAAAGACAAGGCAACTCCCGGGCCAGGGCTGATAGGAATGGTCTTAGGATCTCAGGGGGAGTCTGGTCTAAATACCTCCTCCCATTGAGGAAATGGTGAGGTAAGTTCTTCAGAGTCATCTAGGTAGTGTCAGAAGTGGGATTAGAACCCAGGTCCTTTGACTCCAGAGCTAGGATTCTTTTTTCTAAACCACAGGGGAGTGTAGAAGAAATGCCTGGGGGATGCCCTAGTAGGCAGGTTTTAATGAGGGCCTGCAGTTGGCTGGTGAATGAATACAGGTGGCAGAGGGAATAGAGAAGAGAGGGTCTGATGTGTCCACCTGCCCAAATCCTGCCCACGTTCCCCAAGTTCATTCACATCCCAAGACACGAAGTCTTTGCTTTGATGGTGCAGCAAGATCTGCACAGGACATAGGGGCCCTGATCTCGACTCCCAATGTTGCTGACAATTAGCAGCACGAGCTTGGCTAAGAGCCTTCCTCTGCAGGCTTGGTGTCCCCATTGGTATAGAATGGTCCCCGCCTGCCTCCTTCACAGGGGCCATTATAAGGCCCAAATGAAGTCACCAGGAAGTGAAGTCCTTTGTTGAGCCCCACCCCCCATGGGATCATAACTAAATTATACTATAAAGTTATAATATTATAATTAAAATGCCAGAGGTGAAGATCATGATGAAGCCAAGGCCTGCTGGGTGAGGAGGAGCCCTGCCACATCTGGCTTGGCCAAGGTCACTGGAGGAGGTGGCGGACAAGCAGGGACTCTCTGGACTAGGCATTGTTTTCTTGGGAAGGCCACACTGGGTTCCCCACTGTTCCCTACAAGGTAAGGAAAGCAGTTCTTCATTATCATTTGATTTTCCTTTTGGAAAGCCAGCTTGGGGACAGTAACCTGAGCCCTGTCTGGCTGACACTGTGGTGGGGTTGAGGGGGAGCCTCAGCTCTGCTCTGAGCTGGCCACGGCCTGGTGAGGGCCCACGTAGGAGGCTCCATTCCACCCTCCCCAACCCCCCTTACTGTCAGGGACTCAAACCCTCTGTGTCATTGATTTTTGAGAAGAGGAAGACATACAGGGCAGTTTACTTCCCTCCTGGGGATATGAGAAAACATATTCAGCATTCAAATAAAAATTGGACTTCTCTGGAGCCCAGGGGTCAAAGGGGCCAAGAGAAGGCTTGCCTCCTGTCATATTTTCTCGCTGAAAAAAAGCCCATGAGGAAGGGTATTTTTGTTTATAGGAAATAACTATTACGTTCATTAAGTCACTCAACAGTCAACAAGCATTTATTAAGCCCTTATTATTTGCTAAGTGTGCTAAGTGCTGGTTGGAAAAGAAAGGCAGAACCATCAAGGGGCTCACTCACATCCTAACAAGGGATGTCCGAGGTATATACAGTGTAAATGGGAGGGAACTTCAGAGGAAAGGTCCCTGCAGAAGGTGGGATTTCTGGAGTGCTGTTTGGGACAGACTGGAAGAACAGGGACTTTGTGGCCAGGTCATAGCGTATGTGGAGGGGAATGACGTCCAAAGACATGGAAGGGCAGTAAAGATCCTTGTTGTGAAGGGCTCTAGAAGCCAAACAAGATTTTGTATTTAATCCTGAGGGGAACAAAGTTTAACTGGGGTTTATTGGCCTGGCCCGGGCCTCATCTGGACACCAATTCAGCCCTAGTCTCCTCAAAACAGACAAACCTCTAGCCCTCTAGCCCCAGGGCAGAAGTCAGGAGGCAGGCCCCCTCAGGTGGGGAAGCTAGGCATCCAGGCCAAAAGCAAGTCTGAAACCTCTGGGGGGGGGCGGTGGCTACACCCACTAGGTCTAGCCACATCACTTCTGGTCACTCTCTATTTCTCTAACCAAACTTCCACACAGGTCCGTGTGGAAGGAGCTGGGGGCTGAGGAATCATTCTCACATCTACAATTTCAGCTGATACTATGTGATCTTGGACAATTCAACCAACTTTCCAGGGCCTCAGTTTTCCTCATCTGTAAAATGAGAAGGTTGAGCTAGAAGGAGCCTTGGAGGTCTGAAGCAGGCTAGGACACAGCAGGCTTGGTACTTCTATCTTGCCAGCTTCCTTTAAGTCCCAAATAAAATCCCACCTTCTAGAGGAAGCCTTCCCCAACCCCTCTTAATTCTAGGGTCTTCCCTCTATTATGTTTGCAACGGGGAGTTTCCTCCCCATTGGACTGTAAACTCCTTGAGAGCAGGGCCTCTCTTTTGCCTTGTTTTGTATCCCCAGTGTCTGGCACACAGTAGGAGCTTAATAAGTGTTTACTGACTTTTTATTGCCGATGCTGATAAAGCCGTGGCTTAAAGAGAAGTGACTTGTCTAGGATCCTAGATTTTTCCACATTAATCAGTGTCTTTCCCTTCGTTCAGTGGCCCTTGAAGACACAGTCATAGTAGATTTAGAGCCAGAAGGGGCCTCAGAGAGCATCGAGGCAAACCCCATACCTACAGAAGAGGAAACTGGGAAATGCTCAAGGCTGCACAGGAAAGCAGCAGTCAGAATTTGAACCCAGACCCTCTGTCCAAATCCAACTGCCTTTCCACAGCCTACTTGGCAAGCATTTGCTAAACGCCTACTGTGTAGGTGACCCATTCCTGGGAGGCAGGGGAAGACCCAGAGGGCATAGTGCTGACCTGTCCTCGCTGTAAGTCTACTCACATGGCCTGTTACAAAGTATCCAGCCCCTTTGGTTTGCAGCTTTGACATTTGAGGAAACTGAGGCAAACAAGGTAAAGTGATTTGCCCAGGGCAAAACAGCTAGTCAGTGTCTGAGGCTGGATTTGAATTCGGGTCCTCCTGACTCCAGGGCTACAAAAGTGACTAGGTGTCAGATGAGAGAACCTGGTAAATCATGGGCTCCAAATTTTATTGGGGGACAGGGCAGACACTCGCTCCTACTTCTGATTCCAGTGTCTGGAACGAGCTCCTCTATTTCCCTCCACCTCTTAGAACACTTCGAAAATTTTCAAAATTCTACTCAATTCTACCTTCTCCCAAGGTCTCTCCTGGCCCCCTCATTGTCAGTAGTGCCTGATACTCCCCTGCCTCCATTTATCTTGTATTAATTTTGTTAATACTTTTATTTATACATTTTTTTCCCTTAAAAGAATTGTGGGCAAGGCTTCATTATTTTTTTTTTGTCCCTAGAGCCAGCACAATGCCTGGTACACAGTAGGCATTTAATAAATGCATGTTGGTTGGTTGATTCTCAGAAGGCGCTGGAGAACACAGAGCTGTGCCATTGGGCAAAGAGAGGCAGATCAGCCCAGGCAAAGAGTTAGCTTATCCCTGAAACCAGGCAGTTGGGGCATAGGGTGCCCAACGGGATGAACACTTGGCATCTGTTGGATTGCTTGTTTCAGGACCTGGCTGGCAAGCAGTGACTGACCCTGTGTGCGGGTTCTGGGGGAGGTAGAAAGAATATAGCTCTTGTCCTGGGCTGCTTTGGCAGTTCACCAGGTACTTGGAGGCTATACAAGAAAGAGATGCAAAATCTCTAGGGTTTAGGCACAGCACCCTGGGTTAGCCCTGGAGGACGGAGCAGGGGGTGGTGGTAATGAGCGCTGTGATCCCTTCCTCCCTTAGAGCTGGCAGAGAAAAGCATCTGAGCTTAGAGGAAGCATCGGGCGCAACAGATTACATTCCTGAGCCTGCGGATTTGGGGGCAGAGTTTTTGGAATGTTTTCCCCTTCTTCTGTTTCTAATCCTCTCAAATATTAACAGCTCCATCTGGATGGGGAGGGGAGGGGAGGAAGGTGAGGAGGGTGTAGAGGGGTAAAGGAAGGGAGCTGGTCTCTGAAGATGCTGTTATTGAGACCTCCTGCCCTCACTCCCATCCCAAACACCAAAGTCACGATCAGCTTGCATCATTCAGACGAGACTGCTAAGAAATGATGACCTGGAAAATCGTCACTAACTTTTCCCACTCTTAGCGAGAATTCCTCCCAGGGAGATTTGCTAAATTCTCACTATGTTAAAACAATTCATTTCAGTCACTCCCAGAGAATTTATCTTTATAGCAACCCTGTGCAGCAGTGTTACTGTGTTTCATTTACAGATAAAAGAAGAAATTTAACTAAGGTCATTCAGCTTATCAATGGCAGTGCCTGGGTTTGGACCCCAATTCTACTTCCAACCCCCTTCTTCCATATCACGCTGGTTCACAAGGGAATGAGGTTCTAATGGGAGTTAAGACAATGGGGGAGGTATTTCAGGAAGCTAAGTTTTCCCATTGTGAATGTTGGCATCCAGGAGTCTCTGTGACCAACTCTGTTCTCTCAAACTATCAGAAAATTGATTTTGAAACAGATGACCTTGGGTGGGCTTGAATGGACTCGATGGGGACACTTCTGTAGGTTGTTGGTTCCCTAGCCCCCAAAGTTTGAACACTCCTGAGGCAGATGCCTCTCATTTTAGGTTGGGGGCCAGGGAAATCCAGGCAGGCATCAGCACTGGGTTTGAAGTCACAAAGAATGCCCAGCCCAGATCTGTCCTAAAGCTGTGACACTGGATATGTTTCAATCTATGCCTAAGTTCTCTATGCTCATAACATTGGATCTGCTCTGCTAACCAAGGAAGGGGAGCAGGATTTCTGGGAACCTTAGGAAAGGGCCAGTGATCTTGTCAGAGAGATAGTGGTATAGTATAGGTTGGGAATACACCGTCAGATAGTGTTATTGTATCAAACGTGCCCATTGGATGGGAAAACAGTGATGAAACTTTTTAAGGGGGTGGGGCAGGGAGAAGGAAAGAAGGAATTTGGAAAGCCCCTGGAAAAGGCATGAGGAAGGATAACCTCAGCACAGCAGAATTCTGGGAGCATCGCACCCTCATGGGAGGGAGAGGGGAGCACCAAGTCCTCCAGCCACCATTCTGAGCCCCTGCAGCAGGGCCTGGGAAAATGTCAGGTTTGGGATCAACTGACTTGTCCTCTGTCCTTATCATTTAGGGCTTCCTCCCACCCCCGTTCTTGTCTGTTTTTCTTCATAGCAGATTTCACTAGTCTTATGACCCGGAAGAAATCTTCTAATCAGAGAAGGGAATATAGATAATAAAGAGGAGAGGAAGGGGGAGGAGGGGAGCAGGGAGAAGAGATTGGGGGGGAGGTGCAGTGGTTCCTCTTCATCTGTTACTTCCCACCCCTGCTTGACCAAGGTGTCCATGCTGTGCAAGATCAGCTACAGTTTAATGGGACTTGTGGTTAGGGTACCGACAGGAAACATGGACATCGAGGCTACAGATGTGGCCACTTGAGACCAAGAGAAACCAGCTAGTTAGTAGCAGCCCTGCTGTTTTAACCTAGGTTCTCGGATGAAGCCCAGCAGCTCTCTTCCTGACAGTAAATCATGAAGGCTGGATTCCAGCCAAGCTGATCCCATCCCTTAGCAGTGCCTTTCTGCCCAGCTCATTCCCTCCTTCCCTCTCCAGGGAAACCTTCCTAAGAGGGTCCCTGCAATAGTTAAGGTCCCCTCATCTTCTTTCCCCAAGATCATTTCAGAGGCCTCCTAACTGGTCTCAAGTCTCTGCATTCCAAACCATCCTACACCCTACTACCAAAATGGTTTTCTATGTCATTCCCATACTTGGCCAACTCCAGTGAGTGGTTTCCGTTGTCTTTAGGATCAATATAAACTCATTTAGTCTTTAAAACTTTTCATACCCTGTCCCCTCACTCCTTATACAGTCCCCTTATCCTTTAGGGCAGCTAGGTGGTACGGTGGATAGAGCACCAAGACCTGAGGTCAGGAAGACCTGAACTCGAATCCAGCCTGAGACACTTACTGGCTGTGTGACCCTGGACAAATTGCTTCACCCTGCTTGCCTCAGTTTCCTCATTTGTAAAATGACCTAGAGAAGGAAATGGCGAAACCACTCTGGTACCTTTGCCAAAAAAGCCCAAATGAGGTCATGAAGAGTCAGACACGACTGAACGACTCTAACAACAAAATCGTCCTCGAAGATGCGGTAAAGGCACCATCTGCACAAGGCCTTTCCTGGTCCCTTCAGCGCTGGTGTTCTCCCTGCCATGCTAGGTTGTATTGAACTGCTCTGTATACACGTATTTGCATTTGTTCACTTCCTATCTGTGCTAGATAGCTTTCTGAGTTCTTGCTTCCCATTTCGACGTAAGTTTTTTGCAAGGAGGGAGTTTCATTCTTTGTACTTGTATCTCCAGGGTCTAGCCCAGTGCCTGGCAGGGGCTTCATAAATGCTTGTTGACCAACTTCTCCAGTCCAAAATGGGACTAGGCAACCGAGTAGGAGCACTGCTTTCTGTGGGGCTTCTTTTCTAGAAGGGATGCCCCTGAGGTCATATGAAAATATGATTAGATTTACACTTCTTTTCCACGAATGCACCCACTGCAGTTGGGGCTGCACTCGATGCAAATGAAGGATAAATTATATCCTGGGCCACAGACTTCTCTCTTCAAGCAAGGACACTGCATGAAGAGTCCCCGTTTAGGACCTTCCAAGCAGGGAAGCACAGCTGCTCGAAATCAGCCCAGTGGCAGGGTGTGCTAAAGGAATGTGCAGTCAAGAGGAGTCTTGGGTTCAAAGCCCACCTCTCACATTTACTAACCCTGTGACCATAGGTGAGTCTTTGGGATCCGAGCCCAAGGCATCGTAGGCATCAGTTCATCCAACCCCTGAGAAAGTCTCTGAACTCTGAACTTCTCTTCGCCCATCTATGAAATGGGATTTGTCCCTTTAGTGCTTCACCTCACTGTGCAGACCTGCCTCTACCTCATCTTGATGACCTCAGGGAAGGAGCTGATGAGGAATGCAGGTGGTCTGCTGTCCAAGTGCTTTGTCAACGTGACAGAGAGATTGTGTGTGACACGCTGATGTCCATCACCAGCTATCACTTCTCAGGCACAGGGAGCTGCCCAAAGAAGAGTAAAGCAGCTCAGGCAGTAAAGGCCCAGTGGAGCACACACAGCCACACACCATATTCTGGGCCCCCAAACACCCCAAAACCAAACATTCGCTACCCAGCTTCCTGTCCTGCCCCACCCCCTTCTTCCAAATCTGCTTGTTTCTGAGAGGGACAGCAAAGTGCTCGAGGTCCCTTTGTCCCCCACCTTTTTAAACCCCATTCTCTCTAATCCTTCCAAGCCCTTGGCCTCTCTTTAATCAGAAGATTGGTCTCTCCCCCTTGGAGATGCGGGAAGGGGCAGCTGTAGTTGCATCCTGGAGAAAAAATTGGTTTAAAAGAGGCAAAAATCATCTTGGATTGGTGAGACTCCTAAAATGATAAGTAGAAGGTCTCTGTGCTGGGTGATGAGTTCCAAAGGACATGGGTTTGAATCTCAGTTCTGCCCCTTACTATTGTGGGACCTTGCTGGGCCTTCACTGAGCCTCTCCTCTGCAACATGAAGCAACAGGGTAAAATGGAGGGTTGGAAAAGACCTTTTTTTCCCATTTACCCCAACACCTCATTTCACAGGAAGAAACAGAGTACAGCTACTCCATATCTACCAGTTTTCTGACTTAAGGAAGGAAATGTTCTTTCGATTAACCTGGAGCAGAAGCTATGCTTGTCTTGCGAGAGAGGGAAGAGAAGAGCTGCAGAGAGTGAGAGAGACCAGGGAATGTAGACCTGAGAGTGTAGCAGGAGGGGGCCAGAAAAGCCCGAGACATTTGTGGAACCATCAAACTCTTCCTTCACCCCTTGGCTATTCACTTCCTCCCCACTGGCCTTCAGCCCTGGGCTCCCATGAGGACCATGTAACCTCCACAGAAGGGAAATCTGGTTTCATTCTGACTGGCTCACATCCCCTTTTTAGTCCAGGGATGAGTCACCAGCTTCAGCCCAGGAAGGAGTTGCTCTATTCAGTGGGGACAACACTAGTCCTTGGCTGGAGCACAGGGGGAGGACAAGGCAGGGCTAGTGGCTGTCATTTGGCCTTGCTGGGGCCACATTGTGGGGATATAAAGAGAAGGCACATGCATGGAAAAACCTTTGACCCTCAGTCACTCAGGATCCTTTCATAAGATCCGGAGGTGCTGGGGAAAGGCAGAAAAGAGACTGGAGTTTTATGTAGGGGCTAGGAATTACTGAAGAAGCAAAGAAGCCACCCCTCCCCACATGATGGTCCCTCAAAAGACCCCCAAAGCTGTTTGGTAGATGGATTCCCAGATTGGGGGTGCTCATCTACCCCAGTGTGTGTGTGTGAGAGTAGGGATAATGTGGGAAAACAGAAACATCTGTTGGGCAGTGAGGAGGCTGAGAAGACCTGGGTCCCTGGGAGAGCTGCCCTTCCTTTTGCTCAGATAAGATTGTTGGCTTTACCTTCTAAGATAGGCTTTGAACACTAGGAGGGCAACTTCAGCCAGGCCTCCAGGAGGCCCCACTTGCAATCCCACCAAAGTCGAGATGTTAATCAATAGACCCCAGGCTAAGGCTTCTGTTCTTCCTTTGGTCTGCAGTATGAAAATACAATCAACGGAACCTTAGAGAAGCTACATCCAGCTTGGGTGGGGAGGCAGAGAAGGTTATTTGGGAACAGGCATTCTGACTGCCAGGCTGGCTACATCCTTACCTCTTCTGGTGGTCGCCTTAACCCTAGCTGGGCTGACCCTGACATGGAGGTTAGCTAAACTGCTCCATGCATCAAGGAGCTGCCCCCCCCCCCCCCCAGGGTGCAGGGGAATGGGTAAGAGAAGGCAGCAACTGGGCTAGTCCATCTGGCCAGCAGGCCCCATGCCCAGCCTGTCTGCACCCTTCCTAAGAAGCAATTGCTTGCACATGTTGGGCCTGGGATGTCATTCCAGGGCTGTCTAGAAAGAAGAAATTCAAGGAGGGAGGAAGGGCAGAGCCCAGAATCCAGCTTGTGGATTTGTGGAACAAGGAATAGCTCACTTTGGGGATACCTGGCCTTGGGGAAGCTGTTATCTGCCTGGTACCCAGAGGGCAATCTGTCTTTGCTCCACAGGGTTCGAAGCCCAAGCTCCAGACTGCTTGTTCTTCCATTCACGAGATCCGGAGATGCACCCGACTAGAGATGCCTGACAACCTCAACACTTTCGTCCTTAAGGTAGATGGTCTTCTAGCTGCCTCTTCTTCCTCCCTCCCTCCTCCCATTGGCCATCCACACCCTCCTCCCTACAGCTGCTGCCCAAGAGGTGACAACCCTCTCTGTTACTCTGCATCCAGGTGAATAATTTAACCGACATCATCTTTGAGACAGGAGATGAGCAGCAGCTGAATTCCTGGACAACAGAGATCAGAGAATGCATGAAGCGAGGGTAAGGCTTTGTGAGAGTGAGTCTTAAATGCCTCCTTTCTCCAATTCAAAAGCAGTGACCAATACCTTTCTCCTGTGGGCCCAAACCACATGTATGACACCACGCCATCCTGAGGCATTTGGGGACAAAGGAAGCCCCCACTCCATTCAGCTCCTTCTTGGCTCATGAGACATCTCATGTCTTTTTCATCCCTCTCTCCTTTAATCCAGGCCGGCAACCTTCACATCTCCACAGTTGTCTCCAAGAGGCTGGATTTGTAAGGGGGGAAGGAAGTGTTGGATAACTGTTGTTCTCACCCCTAGCTGTTCCTTCTGAAATGGGGCTGAAGAAGGCAGCAGGCTTCTGGGGGCGAGAGCATCCACCACTGCCAGGCATATCTAACATATATGGAGGACCAGGGAACAGAGGAGGGTGTGGGGAATTGCAGACCCCTAGGAAAACCACCCCAGAGCTGGTGCCTCCAGGAATGTCTTCCAGTGAGAGGTGAGAGCCGGCACAGGAATTAACTCTTCTATCCTTCTTCCCAGCAGGTCAGAAGGAGCTGACCTAGAATCACATGCCCTCTCACTTCCAGACCCTGGTATATCCAACTCCCCCAGCGGGAGCACCGACTCCCTTAACCAAGGTAAAGGTCCCAGACAGATGGCCTGCCCCCACTCCTCGCCATCTTATCCTCTGAGGAAAGTCTGCCCTGGCTGCCTACTCCATTTAGGCCTCTCTCTAGGATGCAGAGGAGCCAGGCCCGCCGGGTCAGCTTCCGCCTCTCTGCTCCACTAGGTGCCTCACCTGGTGGACTGCCTGAGCAGGCCTGTCAGAAAACCGACCACTTCCTCTCCTGTTATCCCTGGTTTCACGGCCCCATCTCCCGAGTGAAGGCAGCTCAGCTAGTGCAGTTGCAGGGTCCCGCAGGTCATGGAGTGTTCCTGGTTCGGCAGAGTGAGACACGACGGGGAGAATACGTTCTTACATTCAACTTCCAGGGCAGAGCCAAGGTATGGGGCGAGGTGGGAGGAGGTGCAGGGGGACCCCTCCTCTTGACCAGTGCCTTCCTGTGCTCAGCCCTTCTCCTCCCCGGCAGCATCTGCGCCTGTCACTGACTGAGCGAGGGCACTGCCGGGTGCAGCACCTACACTTCCCCTCCATCGTGGACATGCTGCATCACTTCCAGCGCTCCCCCATCCCCCTCGAGTGCGGGGCTGCCTGTGATGTCAAGCTCTCCAGCTACGTGGTGGTTGTCTCCCACACACCAGGTGAGGCTGCGGGAGGTGGGCAGCCCTTAAGGATCCTGTTGGGTAAATTCTGCCAATTAAATAGTTTTAGGCCCACGTTTCCCACTCTTGTCTTTCCTCCTTGTCTCCCAGGTTCAAGCAGCACAGTTCTGTTCCCTTTCTCTGTCCACCGCTGGAGTTCCGAATTGGGCCCTCCTCACCTTAGTTCCTCTGGTCGTCCCCACGTGCTCATCCCCGAGGACCTCCCGCCATCCAGGTCCTCTCCTTCTGAGCAGATCTTCCACCTGTTGCCTCCACCTGAGGAACTGGCCAACAGCCTACGGCGTATGGAACAGTCAGCAGAACCTACAAGCCAACCCCGGGACTCCGATTATGAGACAGATTCACCTAACAGGGGTCACATCCGGGCCATAGACAATCAGTATACACCTCTCTAAAGAATGGCTGGTGGCAGCCTCCTCCTCCTCCGCTTGGCAGTGCCACCCCCACCCCACCCCCACCTCACAGAAGCATCATGCACTTTTACCTGTAGAGTTGGGGACTTCTGAATGTACCTCTTTATTTTTCTTCTTGCTAGACAGAGATTGTACAAGGGATGTTGCTGATTGTTCATTCCAGTTTGGATGTACCCTATTAGGCCTGTTAAAGGGCCTGTTGTTTCATCCTTTCACTCTCGTTTTCACTCTACAACCTTCTAATCACTGTTTACAGAAGTAGTTGCTGTTGAGCGCCCATATCCACATTGCTTTCAAGCGCTGTTGATGGAAGTTTGGAGTCCAGAAGCTTCACCCTGCACAGTCACCCCTTACCCAGCCCAGCTGAGCCCAGCCGTTTGGGCTGCTACACTAGCGCACAAGGAGGGATCCAAACGAACTAAGAGACCGGGGTCCAGAGGCTGTGGCAGAAAATGTACTTTCCCTTTCAAAACAAATGGGCAAAGACAAATGGACAAATTTCTGATAAGTGGGTCAGGAAATCCTAAACACTAATGCCCCAGAATACAAACTGAGATTTTTTTTCTATTCAGTACAAACCCATGACAGCAGCTAAGGAAGAGGAAAAGGCGGGTCAGCCATGTCTCCTGCCACAGCTTGCTATCGCTTTAGCTAACACTGCCTCCACCTGCGCTCTCAGAAGGAAGGGCAAGTTTGAGGCTTACACAGAAAGCTAACATGAAAACAAAAAAACAAACATTTTTACCTCAGATTAGTTCTTAAAGGTTTTCTAACCTAAACGGTTGCTTGCTTTTTATTGCACTGTTTAGACTAATAAAAATGCTATTTTTGTAGTTAAAATTTGATATATGCAAATATTACTTCACTAGCTCATGATTCCAAGCCCAAACGGGCATGTTTTGGTCCCCTAATTAATTCTCAAGCAAAACTATTTTTCCATTCTAAAAAATGACAATGGACTGCCATCAGAAACAAACTGCAAAAAGTGAAATGTGTCACATCTAGAGGGAAATGAAAGTCTGACTGCCTTGGGAGGACGGTGATGAAGAGTTCTATCCTGGTGCCTTATTTATAAAGAACTGGATTCTGGCTTCTGTTTAACTTCTTGGTGGGCATTAGTGGGGAAGAGAGGAATCATGATTCCCAGACCCTTCTGAATGAAAGTCTTCACTGGGGTGGGGGTGGGGGGGTGGGGGGCAGTGTACCCACAACACTCAAAGCTCTGGTAGTTTTTCCAATGATCCTGTGAATGAGTTATTTTTATTATGGGACCTAAAATGGAAGCTAGGATTTCAGGGCTATGACCAGTAAGACTGTGTATTCAGTGCATAATAAACTTCCTGTTCTGTTTGCAAGCCAGCCGGTCACTGCTTAATTCATCTATGTGTTTTTGGTGAAACAGGCATGTGTGTAGACACACATAAAACGAAAACAGACACCCATACACCTCTCTGAATCTCAGTGAGGTCTTAGAAGTTCCTATGCTCTCTACCTATCCTTGGCTCTGACCTACTAGACGATTCTCAGGGTTAGTGTGGAGACACAGCCACAAAGATGACAGGGACAGAATAGATAGCTGCTCCCATGACCCAGCATTTAGATGAGCTGATGCCTTCAGATTCCGCTTCTATGATCCACCCCCCCCCCTTTATTATTTTCACCTCAGAAGCTAAAATCAAACGTCTCTACGCATTCAACACCTGTACTTTTGTACATCTCCATGTGCTAGAGCTGCTTTTACAGCAAATTCCACCTCTTATTTTATGGACTGCCTAATCATTCCAGCTTTCCTTTTCCTCCAGCTTGTGGGATAGTAATTTGGATAGTTACTTGCTAACATTCAGAGCCTGATTTATAATCCCAAATTCAGTTCTACGGCTACTGTGAAGGAAGTACTATAGAAATGAAAATCAGCATCACCACTCTCACTGGAGCCAGGACTGAAGTAGCACCTGGCTGCCCAACAACGAGAAAGGCTGTCTGTCCGTCTGTTTGTGTCTGTCTCTCTCCAGTCCCAGAGACTGCCTGTCAATTTCATATTATAAGAAACAGATTTTGCCTTCTGTTTCCAACCTCTCCTTCCTATCAACAGCTCAGTACTACAAGTGTAAATGTGATCAAAAGCTCTGAGCAGTGTTTAAAATCATCTCTTTTCCAGTTTGGCAGAGTGAATTAAACCTTGAAGCCAGGAAGACCTGAGTTCATGTCCTGCCTCAGACATATCCTAGCTATGTGATCCTGGGCAAGTCACTTCCCTCCTCAGGGCTCAAGACAACTTACTCTAAGTGCAGAGAAGGTGCTGGCTTGTATTAGTTAAAGATCTAATCAATGAAATCACAGGTCCAGGCCTTACACCTACCTCCTTGTAAAAGGTGGAGAGTCTATGATGACAATTTGTTATCTGTCTAGGTTTTCCACGGCAACTCCAACACAGGTAGGGCTTGAGTGGCTATGGCCATGTTATTGCAGCCCTCCAGAAGGAAGGGGCCTTGAGCTAGATAACTCAGGAGCCAGTCCCTCATACTTCTCACCAGCTACTCAGCACATCCACCTCAGAGAGCGTAATGACAGATATTTGTAATTAGAGCATGGATGCCTTCAAAGAGCATAGACCCTCTCACCCAACCACATGCTCACAGTGCTTCAATCCAAGGAGTTCAAACTCTTTTTCTGAAAGCTCCCTAATTAAACAGCTCTAATGCATTATTATCTCACAAAAAGCGAGCTTCAGTGACACCAAATTGCTGCCTTCTCTCCCTTCTATAACAGTCCCAGCTGGAGGAAATGGAAGGAAGACTGGAGGAAATGCCCTTGTCCTTCTTGGCAGGCAGCTGCCTCACCCCGATGGCTTTCACAGCATCCCCCCTTCCCTAGGCAGCTTCCTGAGGACAAGCATGACCACCAAACAGGGAAGCTTTCTCTGGAGCTCCTGCCATGTGTGCCATCAAGCCAAGTCTCCTTCCTCAATCCACCTTTATTCTGAGCAACGTAAGTCTTGAGGAAACACACAGTCAAACCATCAGCTTTTCTCAAGATCCCTGCTAAGGATGAGTTTCACATTTCTGAGAATAGTTTCAGCATCTAAGTTACCATTTTTTCCTAACTATAGTGAAGAGAATTATTACATTTTGTCTCCCAACATCGTCATTCCCTACCCTACCCTGTCTTTCTGGAACTTTTTGTATCTGGTCTAAAACTAGACAAAGAAATTCAGAGGAAAAAAAGTCACAACACCAAAGAATTAAGCCCGCTAACCTGCCTTGAATTCTAGACCAGCAATCCAAATAGTTTTATCTGGTATAAATTCTATGCCTCTGTTAATTTATGGACCCTGTGGTAGAGAGGAATAACAACCATTTTTAATATTGTGGACCAGAGAACACTATTTCTTACATAACATTTACTTAGCTTGCAAAATTATCATGGATGGTTCCATCCTAAGCCATTGCCTCCATGCTTTCTGCCCATGGCTTGTTGTATTCTCTACAGATGTCAGTTGGCTTGCCCCCGCCCTGCACCGCCCCCCTCACCCAAGCAATGGGGGCTCAACAGTATACTCCATTATCCTTAGTCTTTCAGCCAATATGCATTTTCAATCCAGCATTTGTTGGACTAGAATGAGTAGTGCATTCTTTTAGGTATAAAAATGCACTTTACAAAGACACACAAAGTAGATTCATCTTGTATCTTTAAAGCTTTTGGCCTATTTGCCATGTATTTCACTATTCCTGTGGGAGAGGTTAACCCACATGACATCTGTAATGACAGAACAGGCCCCAGGGGAAAGCACAGACCAACTGTAATCAATCAAATAACTTATTCTGGAATGATGCAGATTTTGCTATAATGTACAAACTGCTAAATGAATTAAAAAACGTTTTCAGAAGCTTTCTGTGTTGTCACTGAGTATCCTAAGCGCTTTCATTCTTGATCTTGTGGTTTTCTGTATGAAATCCACACACTGCCAACATATTTGCTCGCTTTCTTTAGCCTCTCACCACGTGACCTGGCACTATCCATAGACTCCTTAGAGCATCCTGGGCAGCCTCGTGCCCCCCCTGCTGGCCGAGTGGCTCCGGATATGAGGCCCCGCTGCTGAGGGCTGCCAGCCTTTCCTCCGGAAGATACGGGCCAGGCTCCACCTGCTAGGGGGCAGCTGTCTTCCTTGAAGCAGACACACCACATTCCTCTAAGCCACCAGAAAAACCATCCTGACTTGGCATTTCCTTCAAACAAGGCTATGTCCTAAGCTCAGAAAAACGCATGATCAATACCAAAAAGGAAGAAAACTGATTCAGCAATTCCTTTCTTGCAGATTAAAGGTCACCTGCTAATCATCCCTCCTAGTTTCTATTAAGCTAAGATGATAATTAACTACGATAAAGTAGCTTATACAAACACACATTAACTTGTATCAGTTTTTAAAACTTTTTTATTTTTAAATTTTTTTTTTAGTTTTTATTTTATATTATCTACAAAGTAAAAGTGTTTTTTCCTTAACTTAAAAGTTGCACCACTGCCTGCTGACAGTGATCACCTCATCAAACTTGATTTATAAATAATAATCCATCAGTTTGACGATGAGAATTTACTGAACCTTTTTCAAGTTTAGTAAAAGGGGCTTTCCAAGTCTTGATTTTTAGCGGTAATAGCAGCAAGAATCACTCGTTACTTCTTTTGCTAGCTGATGAGTTCATGACTTTGAAGGGTCATTAGAAAATAAATAACTTCCAGTTTTCAGCAAGCAGAGTTGGGGCACTTGCATGGAATTAACGGGATACCCGCAAGGGCCTACATGCCTCTACTCAGTCCAAATGTCTTCCACTGCAAGGTGAACTGTTAGCATTCCTATTGGATGTTACGAGAAACCAATTAAAAAAAATAAAATAAATGAAATTCTAGTTTTCTGTGCTTCCAGTTGGTAGAAGCAGTAGAAGGGAGGAGGGAATTTGGCCTTTTGCTTCCTCCAGGGCAGCCTTACAACTGCTGTTGGTGGTGGGCTTGTACTGTAAAAAAGAAGAGTGAATATTTAAACAGAAAACTGGCAGGACCACACAAATTTCTCTAATGTTTTGGCAACACATACAGCCTCATGCTATCCTTAGAATATCAGCTTAAACCAAAAAAATCAGGTTGCCTTTTCCCCTCCCACCTACACCAAGGGGCATACTGGTCAAACTGGCAGATGAACCATTTCATATAATGCTCCAAGGACAATTTCATGTTGCTCATGGGAAAAGAGGAGGGGGAGAAGCCACGTTTATCCCAAATTAGCCAAGCACTAGTATTTGCTTTGGATTAAAAAGGTTAGACTGTGAAATATTGCCACAGCAGCCATCAAAGAGTAGAGTCCACCCGAAGGGATGGTTCTATTCCCCTCAGGGATATGCTACAGCCCCTGCGCTCGGAATCAAAGGACAACACACACACACACAGCCCTTTCCAACCATTACTTTCCAGAGTTTGCCTCCATTCAAACAATGCTAGAACAATTCCCCCCCCGCCCCATGCCAAGTGGTTGGAATTCAGGAAGAAAACTACTGCTCCACTCACTGTCATAGCTCGGAAGGCCAACACTGTCCAACGTATACATCAGCTACACAGAATGATGCTACTTCTAAACAATCCAGACCCTGTATGCCCTCCCTACAGAGAACACGCCTTATCTTCTCCTTGACATCACAGACACGAATATCCAGAGGAGTTTCACTATGTCTCAGGTGCACACACTGACCAACCTGGCTCTATTCTCAAACAAGATCTGAAGTGTTCACTGTTATTCAATATTTGAGTAAAACGCTTTGCAGTGTACCAGCCCCTACACACACACGCCTCACCTGAAGGGTGCGTCATATAAGGGAAATGCGCTGTTGTCGAGACTGGAATGGGCTGTAGTGCACTTTGAGCGATGGCGGCCTGGGGACCGCCAGGTGGCTGTGTCGTCATTAGCATCATTGGAGCATGAGCAGTTGGATGAGAAGGAACCATTCCTGACTGTACATGAGCCTGAAACAAAGAGCTCATTTACGCAAACAGGCAACATCTTTGGCTTAAACAACATGTCAACTGTGTTCTCATTTTGCTGAAGATTGAAGGAGTGTTATCTCTGACACTGAGGGCCTACTTTCTCAGGGTGGACTCCCTATCTTGTTACAATTGACTGAGTAGCAAACATACTCCAACCATGGATAGAATTCTACCAATACAGAATAGCACACACCAAACAATTCTGGATGAAAATTGGGGCCTAAACATACTGGGCATCTCATATCCTAACTCTCCACACATATCTGACCATCTGAATACTACATTCATGATGTTTTCAAAGAGAGAAGCCTTTCACAACAGGCAGCAGCTTAAGGGGTGATTTGAGCTTTCAAAGCTTACTATGAGGCAAAGGCACAAATTAAATACTGACAAGTTATGTGATATCTAAGTCACTTTAAAAAAAATACATTCTTCTGAAGAAAGAGACTATGTTACAGTAAACTTGACTATTCAGAGATTTATCCCTCAGGTTCATGAACTGTCTAAATACACAGACAATTTATCTTCCTCCTTCTAATCTCTAGCCACGGTACCCGCTTACTACTCACAAATATTTCCATGAAGGGCAGGCCAAGGGAACTAAAGAGCACTTGGTTAAGTCTGTTCTACTGCTGCTAGAAGCTTTTGCTAGGAGATTTGAGGATGGGAAGTGGAAGAGATTCTTTGGTCTTACTTGACCATGGATAACTGAATGATGTGTTCCCATTTTTAAGATAGTAAAACGGTCAAGCCAAAGGATTTGTCCTCAAGCTGTGTGGTGAGTGAGTCAGCGGTGCCAGGAAGAGCACTCCCTTGTCCTGACTCCGAATCATGACCGAATCTAGATCATGCTATGAAAACCTTTCTTCTTTCATGCTAACATTCAGAAAGGTCTCTGCACTTCTTTGGTCTCCCCCTGCAAGTCTTGTGCTTCTGCTCTTCCCCCCCAAGGTGAGGCTTTCTGGAACCCACCTTGGTTTCAGTTTATATTCCTATTCAGCTACCAAACTTGCCAGAGCACCTCAAAGAGCCTAGTTTTCTCCATAAAACATACTTAAAATCTTAATTGTCCAAGCCACACTCAAGGTTGTCTAAGCATTTCCCCAACCCCATAAGATGCTAATGACACTGTATACTAGGCTAAAAACTCTGCTAGGCCAGGAAGTCCAAACTTCCCAACACATGCTAGGCACCATTATAGATCTTTAACCCCTAGGAATTCACTTGGTGACTAAATAAATCCATTCTCAATTGGAAAGCCACCCTGATACCTCCTCCCCCACCCATGCCATTTTAATGAAAATACACTAGGCACTTATATACCTTATAATACCATTTGACTGAAACTAGCGCTGAGTATCGAGTGGCTGGGACTTGAAGATTCTAATATCCAGAAGGCTTCGTTAATAGAAAACCATGTAGACCAACCTGCTAAGCTGACTGCAAGGCAGCTCAGTGCTAACATACCCTCCTTCACTTTCACCCTCAGCGATCAAATCACCTTCTTTGTAACTTTTCCCTTTAGTCTCTTAATGCAGATGGCCGTCCCAGAGACCTGGCCATCCAACGGCACCCTGAGAAGCCCCATGTGCTTCCAGAACAGAGACCCCACTCTCCTCCCCCAAAGTCCCTGCTCTCCGACCCTTAGGATGCTGCACCGACACTGAGGGCCCAGCCTTTTCATGAAGCATAACACTGAGTCAGGAAGAAACTTGAATCAGACAGGGAGGAGGAGGCCTTTAGGGAAAACTCATCTTGAGGACACGCTCCTCAAGTTTTCCAGCCTCCAGACCCAGGGTAAGTCACCTCAAGAGTGCAGAGGATGAGTGATGCCCCAGACCTTTCATACTCACAGCAAGGAAGCCATGTATACAAAGCAAAGCAGACACAGAGAGAAGGAAGAAACATGTTGCACTCCAAAGACAGTCTTCAAGTTTCAACTGTGGGACATTAGTGAACTTGCTACTAAACAACTTCTCCCATTATAAAACCACACAAACATTCATTGATGGCTAGATCACATGTATTTGAAGGATAAAGGGAGACAGGTAAAGAGCTTCACACATGGGCTTTTCTAGCTTGGAGAATGTCTGGTTGCTCGCTGATAATCTGAGAATCTTGACATTCTACTTGGTCTTCAGAAAGTTGGTTAAAGTTGGTTTACCTGAGGTACGTGGGCCATGTGGGGTGGGTTGGTATATGCAGGCTGAACATGAGAGGGGTGAATCGTAAAGACTGTTTGTTGTGCTGCTGGGAAACTATTTTGTGGAGACTGTGTATTTGAGCCCGGTGTCATAGAAGGTGGGGTTGGTGCCAGACCAGCATGGTAAATGGCTGGCTGCTGCTGGGGGTTTGCCAGATGAAGGGCCTGCGCAGCTTGGTGCTGATGGTGCTACAAAACAAGAGGAAGGAAGAATTAGTGACCAGGAAGCTTTCCCCCTTCATGCAGAAAGACACTGAGGTTAGCAATAGCACCATAAGTGGAGAAGGATGCACACAGAGAAAGGGGGGCTGGGCCAGGAAAGGGACCAACCACATAATTTTCCTGAAACTAGAAGGGCACAACTCAAAACTGTACTGTCCCAGGCTGTCAGCGTAGGGATGCTCGCGGGTGTGCAGGGGAATTGTCTCAGGTTATTGCTCAGTAACAGCTGCACAGATCACACGCTGGCCCAACTTCCTTGGACTCAAGGCCCTGAGACAGGCCAAGGAGGAGCACTAGAGCAATACAACACCAAGGCCCTTATTCAGCACAAAGCCTGAAAAAGACAGGAGTCCTTTTTCCTTTCCTTCCTTCCCTTTCCTGGAGTTTTCCGTTCTTTTCCAACACTCAAATGGATCTGAGTTCTTACCTATCCATTTCCAATGACACCTACTGCAATTCAAACCATGACAACCAACTTTGTGAAACACCTGTCCGTGATGATTTTTTCTATGAATAACTTCACCTCTGCAGGTTCTAACCTTTAATAAGAAACTAGTACGGACAGCTAGGTGGTGCAGTGAGTAGAACATCGGCCCTGGAGTCAGAAAGACCCGAGTTCAAATCCAGCCTCAGATACTTGACACACTTACTAGCTGTGTGACCTTGGGCAAGTCACTTAATCCCAATTACCCTGCCTTCCCTCCTCAAAAACAAAACAAAAACACCCTCGTCTTCTAGTATAGCCTCTCATAACTGAAGTTTTTGAGAGCAAAGCAATGCCTATTTATAGACTATTGAAATACAGAGAGCTCTGTCTTAAATATTATTAATGATCTCAGATTACTCACATTGGAGATAGAAAAAAATTTCATTTTTGAGTCATAAATTAATTTTAAAGATTAAATTTCTATTTTAGAGGAATTGTTTTATAGTAGTCATATAAAAATTTACATTATATAAATTAAACCATCAAAAAATCATAAGGAAATAAAAACTCTTTAGAAGACAGTCCCCCAAAAGTCCTTGTTTTAAACAGCATTATATCTTTTTATACCATTTTCAATATTGGCTCCAATAACAACGGAAAGCCATCCATGTGCTCAGATCAATCAGCTGTAAAATCTGGCAGGTGTCATCCTGTATAACTCTCCTTACCTGCACAGGGCTGGGAGCAGTGTGGCTTCCCGAATGTTGGTTCTGTTGTTGTCCAGTGGGGGTGGCAGAAGGCTGAGGATGTGGAGTATGTGGGTGCAGGGTAGCATTAGGATGGGCATACTGCTGAGCAAGGGAACCAGTAGAAACTAAACCAAAAGAAAAAAAGGAAGACTATAGCCACTTGCTTTATACAATAACATTAACTACTTTTTTATGAGTCTCATTAACTATGTATCAGACGGTCAAAAACTATCTAGCTTGTCATTACTAATCTCCATTTTCTCAAGAGGATCTCATTTATACGAGTGGCATCTATTAAAACTATGCACCCTCTTAAATTCTTAATAAGAGTTATTAACATGTCTCACTAATATAGATTTTGATGATCAGTTTATAAAACATTCTGAAATCTAATTCATTTGAATTTAACAGAATAAATACTAGAAAAGAAAACTTAAAAGTGTAGGCAAATCACACATGGAACTGTGCATGTTTATATAACATAACAATTTCAATTCAAGTATGATCATAAATACACTGCTAGGCCTTCATTTTGCTAACCTCACCATGCTACTGTTCTGGTGTTGGCTTTACAGTAGTCGATGTGCACATATTCTCAATCTAGGGTGTGTATACAAAATGCCCACACAGGTATACCCTGAACATTTAGGGCTCCATAAAAGCCATGCACAATATTCTGAATTAACAATCAAGATCTAGCTGTAGGTTTTCCCTACAGTCAAATGAAGAAAATCTTTCTCCTGATTTAAAAAAACAAACATCATTTTTTGCCATCCAGTAAAGCTTCTTAGAAGCTACCCCAGAAGCCACTATCATTTTGTAACATGGAGATAATAAAACTTTCTGAACTGTAAAGAAAATTAAATCTACCATTCAAAACTATCCATTCCTCAAGGTGGGGGTTTAGCTGCTAGTCACCAAGGAAAGTAGAAGAGCTAATTTAAATTTAAAACTTAGTTTGTTAGAGACAGGAACAAAACCAAATCTTGGTGAGTGCTAGAGTAAGTTGTATTTTGGTTACTATTTTAAAGAAAAAGTTCATTCTATTCCCCAAGGTTTCCAAAGGCAGCATATTTGAAACCAATATAAATCAGATTGAGACTACAGTAAGGATAATTAACAAAATGTTCACCTATGTGAGCATCTGCATTTATCCACAAATCCCAGAATTTCTCAAGAGCTGAGCTTGCTTTCACAATGACCCCCAAAACAGTTCCTTTGGTCTCTCAACACACAATACTATGGGCTACAGATACTCGTAGGCAGAAAAGAAACCTTCCCTTTCACTATCAATTCACTGTTCCCAAGTTTAATTTGACTAGGTGACTGTGGAGTTAACAATGAGCATCATGCAGAGTGTTAGGTACATGAAACAAGAGTTAAGCACTGTCATGATACAAGGCTTTGGAAAACCAAGGGCCATGAAACCTGGTCATGTTTTCCCCTATGGCACAGAAGACACCAAAGAGCCTCTACTATGTTATGTCATGATCACCTGTGCATCCATTGCCAGAAACACAGTCTGCATTAGTGGACTTGAATTCCTAGGGACGAGGATTTTAAATTCGTTAAAACAAAAGGAATGTGGTTTTATCCATTAGGAAAAGCTTTCTGACTGGAAGACACAAGACACACTGGAATGTGCTAAGAAGGATGACAGGACAGGAACTAGAGCTGGAAGGGACCTCAGAGGCCATCTAGTCCAACCCCCTCATTTTACAAATGAGGACACTAAGCCCCAAAAAAGGCTAAGTGCCTGCTGAAGGTCACAAAAGTAATGAGGCTGGAGGTAGGATTTGAACTCAGGTCTTCTGACTCCAGAGCCAACACTCTTCCCAATGTACACTTCTACATCTCAGGAAATTTGTGTCCTCTCATTGTCTGGACTATTTAAGGAAAGAGGTGAGATAGGTATCATGCATGGAGTCAAGGGGTCAAAACAGAGAAATTCTGAAGTCCCACTATTCCGTTAAAGTATTCTCAGTGTCAACAAACTTACTGGCTTAACTAAAAACCACCACCCGTACCCACTCAACAAGCTTATTCTCCTTCTTCCACAGAAGTCTAGCTATTGGTCTAAGCAGTAATTTGTACTCTTATGACCTATAATTCTCCACTGCTATAGAGGGGGAAATACTTGACACGAAAGGTCTTGAGTTATTAATCTGACTTACCTGTCCTTACTAAAACTTTATACAAATATTACAATGGCAGGTTCTGTTTTGAAGTAACTAAATTTGACTTAAAAAGATAAGCTTCACAAAGTCAAGCTTCTCTAACAATTTCAAACCAAAAAACAGTGATTTTTTTCCTTGTCTCTTTACAAGAAACTTCTTAAATGCTTCATTTGCAGCAGGACCAAACTCTTATCACAGGGAAACTACACACAGCATTACTTTGCAGTAATATAAATTCCCACTAAGCACATCAAAAATCACTCAAAACTCAATTTATGAGTTTTTGTGAGGGTCTTGGACAAAAAGACTTACTAAGTTTTCTGGTTTACTTTACTCAAAAGGCCTGAAATTAAGTTCTTTAAACCTGTTGTTTGTAATTAGCTTCTAACCAAAAACACATAGCATACAAAGACTAAAAAAAGGCTTTTTACCACACATATAATTAAGTATAATTATTTTTAAATCATGTTGAAGAGCCTTTTCTACTTTTGTTACTTGAGCAAGTCTGATAAAAAAAAAAGTGACAAGTTTCTCTACTAATAATCTCCATTAACAGAAATCCTGGCTTCTATACTAATCATTTATGCTGAAGGTGTGTCAAATTAAGCAAGTTAATGAGTAAGAATAAAATTCATAAATGTAAGTTTAAAAATGTCTAAAATTATTGCTCAAAGAATTCAACTTAAAGATCTTTTTTCATGGACAGACTGTGTTCTATGAAATTCTGCCATCCCTTATTCTTACAGGTCTAAAATTGAAACAGAAGAGTCAGTATTATGTTCTATAAAAAGTACTTCTAGAAGGGCTGAGCCATATCCCAACTTTTACCATGTAGTGGAAACATTTCAGGTTCACACAAGCGTTTTCAAATGCTCTTACTCTATATATTCACCTGTTACTTTTTTGTAGATGAAAAATTCACTCACAAAAATACAAACACACATCTTTCCCCTACCAAAACTTTAGTAAAACAGAAGTTTAAAGGCACCAAGATATTGGGGTTTTACAAAACAAAGTAAGGACATATTTTAAAATTAACTGCAAATAATACTTAAGAAGTTCTAGTTTAAAATATTTTCTCAAGCTGATCATTTAAACAAAGTGAAAAGTTATTCATTTGTAAGTCAAAAAAATGACGGACACCAGGAAGGAGACTTTAAAGGTTTTAAAGAGGAATTAATATTGCATGAAAGAAGTTCTACTCTCTGGTTCTTAGGGGCATTTTCTTTCCCATTTCTCTAGTTAAAAGACAAGCTGTGTCAAGATCAAATTGTTCCTCTCAGCAATAACTGAAAATTTAGATCATTTGTTCCCTACAAAGGGTCAGGTCTTAGGGATATTTAGGGTTCTATAACAAATACAAAGAAAGATTATTTCTACTGATTAGAGAGTAAAAGAACATTGTTTTCTAGAATTTGAAAGTCAGTTTTTAGTACATTCTAGAATCTTCTATATTTATATGAACTACCACTGGGAATGAGGATTGGGAGAAGGAAATTGGGGGCTTGGTGGGGAGAGGAAGGAAGGACACATAAGTTAAAAGCAACTTGAGGGATTAGGGAAGGGAATTTTGCTTTTAAAAAGAGAAATAAAAAATTTTAAATCTGGACTATAAGGCTATATTTGACAAAGATCATAATAAAAATATCTTTCAGTTCTAAACTATGACCAATTAATGAAGAGGCAGAAATGGGGGAAAGAAAGGAAAGGAAAGTGGAAAGGGCAGTAGATGATATGTCAAATTTAAATTCTTTTACTTTAGCTAGCCAATGAAAAATTATAAATGACCTTTAGTATTCTGACTAGTCCTTCAGCAATTAAACATCATTCATAGCTCATTTTATCAAATATTCCATTAGCTCTGAATGTGAATTCTACAGCAGCTTTCAGGGAGGACAGAGACTGAAGGTCCTTTCCAGCTCTAATGTTTTACATCTATTGCCATGCAAAGCAGCACTACCTCATATGGCAGTTAGAAAGAGAGAAAAAAAGCTCAGGGCTAGGTCAGAGAACCACCACCTAAGTTAGGGAGGGGATGGGCATTCTTAAATATAAATACCAAGAGCCCTCTAGAATAAACCATCCAATTTACTACAAGTAAAAAAACTGCTTACAAATAAAAAAATAAGTCACCACCATGACCTTATTCAATTAAGTTTCATAATATAAGACTGTGTTTTGTTTTAAAAGTAGTTTTGCCATCTTGACCTTGGATGCACAAGCTGGGAGAGATCTCCCAATACAGCAGAGATTTGAAAAACAAAACCCAAATGTTTCAAATTAATGCTGAAGAAAAAGGGGAAGAGAAAAGATGTTGGAAACTGTTTAGAAAGTGAATGAAAGGTAACTAGAACAAACCATAACAAAATGGCTTGACATTAAGAGGAAAAAAAAAAGAGGACATTAGAATTAGCAACTCAACTGTTAGTACCTAAGCAAATGTCCCCTTTTCATAGAGGGGGAAATTCTGCTGAATCAAACAATTACACGCTAGGTGTTGATGATTAAAGACTGTGAACCTTTCAGCTACTTACCAGGAAACTTCTTCCAAGACTACTGCCAGAGACAGTAAGATGGTGAGGATAACTACCATGGAGACCTCAATTTAAGTAATAAAGAACTGACAATGCCTTTCAAACACTGTAAACATATATACATACAGTTTCCCTTTAAGAGTATATACATACAGCAAGACTCCATTTTAAAGAGTATCTGTTAAAGGATTAAACTTGTTAAAATGTCCATATACCAAATCAAAATATGCACATACTAAGTTCTATTTTAGCAACGTAATTTTTGGATACCAAGTCATATTACACTTTAGGAAAATACACACTCTAAATGAAAAAAAAATCTGTTAAAAAGAATATGATATTCGATAGGTTTGTAGAGAACTTTTATTTGCATTTCAAAGGTTCCAACTACAAAGAAAAGTATCTATTAGACATTTCATACAAAGTAAAAAAGTGTTCATAAAATAATATACAAATATTTATTTCTAAGCAATTTCCTGTCTGTTCTTTCCTATCCAAGAATTACTCTAATGTGTCTTTAAAGAGTAACAGAAGTTGCTCTAGGGATGCACTGAAGCATCACTAACCAGGTTTTTGAAAGCCCAAATCCATCACTTTGCCAGATACAAATTTTTTTTTTCAATTGGAAAATTATACATTTCGGGGTTTGGAGGTCTGTGTCCTTTTTGTGACACAAAGAAGCTTCTAGGAAAGATCTTCCCACTTCATTCCAAGCTGGCTCATGACGTATTTGTTCTTCCCTCCACCTATATATTTAAAACCATCAATTTGTTACCATCAAATTATCATTTATATAAAACATAGCATATCTTAGAGAAAGAAAGATGTAAAGGTTTTCTGCTTTGAGAAAGTTATTCACTTAAAAACTTCAAAAGTTATATAATATTTTCTAACCAGGAGACTTAAAAAGAAAATTTAAATGAACAGAAAAAAAATTCCCAGATTGAATCTTAAGGTTCCCAAATAGTAGCTCCTTTTAAAGGACACAAATAGCTTACCCTGATACAAGAAAAAAGAACTGATTTTATATTTTTTAATTGCAATTGAAATTTTGGAATAAGAAACTACTCAACACTTCTGATTACTGTGAGTATCTTTGCTTGGTATACATAAATTAGTGTTTAAAAATTTTTTCCAATTAACTCCAGCTTTTATAAACATGACTTTTTCTCTTTAGTTTTTCCTTTAAGAATGTTAATGGATGCCTTTGTCTGGTACAAGATTATTCAACAAGTCTACTCCTCTAACATATAATCTTTAAAATGTGTTTTCCTGTACAATCAAAATTAATATAAAAAACCCAACTCACTGGCAAAGTAGAAAGAAGGGCCTGTCTCCTTGTTGTATGGTAATTTGGGACATGCTGAATTTGGAAAATAGAAAGGTAAATTAGCCTTTTTAGGTGTGCACTTTCCTAATGTTCTGGAAAGGATGACATTCAATCACTTTCTTCAAGATTGCTTTCATGCAGAATTTATTTTATTACTGACATTCAGCACTTAAAAAATTATCACTAAATTAACTAAAACTATATGGCACTGCCCCAACAGTCACTTTTCTTCTGTACTGGGGTGGTCCAGGTCCACATGTTGACTTGCTAATTGAAAGGAATAAAATTAATATACAACAAAAGACCACTTAACAACTTTGATGCAAATCTTGAACCAAAATAAGATATTTACCTAAGAATTCAAATAAGTTAAATCAAATGACATCTGTAACAAACATTCAAATTTTATAGAAACTATAACTTTATGAAAGGATATTTGTAGGTATCATTCAATGGGCACTTGATAATAATTATTATCGTCATCAATAATACAAAAATGTGTAAGAATTCAGATTTCCCAGTAGCTAAATACAGGAGAGTCAATTTCACTGTGATCATTTTTGTGAGACAGAACAGCAGACAAGCTGGATTACAGAACCAGACAAAGGAAGCAGGGTCACTTCCTAAGGGGGTGAAGTAGCTCTAGCCTTTATAATTTTATCTCCAGCACCTAAGACAGTGCCTGGCCCACTGGAGTTGCTTAATACTGAAGGGACATATAGCCATTTACACACATTCAAAGATCAGCAATTGTTGAATTTATGGTTCCATCTACTCTGACAAAAATCTGTACATCCATCTGCAACATTTTCAGTTGAACAGTAATGTTAATGACCCATTTAAGGTAAATGTGAGTAATGAAAAAATGAAGGACAAAAAAGAAACACTAAGTGTTCAGATAAGCATTCTATATACATTAGAAATTTTAATTAACTAAAGAACATTCAATAACATTTAAAATTCTTTAGACTGTCTAGTTAAGATGTTACATTTTAAATATAATATACTTATGTAAAGGAAAGATGTTGTGTAATTATGCCTTGCTCCAAAGGGCTTTATGTTAATTTATATGCAAACACATTTCTTCATACTTGGGCCTCCAGGAACTTAATACTTTAATAAATAGTAGAGGATCTCATGAAAATAGCACGTGACCAATGAAACGTGTGACATATAATTGTGAAGAAAACACTTATTGCCTAGATTTCACTTTTCGATTTTGGGAACCCAAAGGAAAAACCCAGTAACAAGAGTACAGAATCTCCAAATCCTCATTCCAAACATAACTAAGCCCCATATTTTCAAATTACTAAAAACTACTGGAGACATAGTGATTTTCTGCCATTAAAGAGGGAAAAAAACATAATACCAAGTTTATTCCACAGCTCACAAGTCTTGTTTTTTGTAATACCTCCTCTATTTACTCAAATCCAAGAGGGACTTCATGGCCTACAGAACGCTGCTCTCAAAATACAGGTATTCACCATACTGACCCTAAAACTACTAATACTACTGACACCATACTGTCCTAGCGGACAAAATCAAGTCAGCAGTAAGGGAATACATACAATTTTTTTTTTCAAGGCCATAGTTAACACCATGCTACTGGAATATGGTTATTCTTGGGGAACAAAGGGAGGCAGAGGCTGAAAGAGGAAGTAGGAAATTAACATGCAAAAATACCACCAAAATGTTAAGACACTACCACTGAACATTTTAAACTAAGCATTTTAACCACTTGAAAGGCTAATGAAATGTATTTAAGTTGCAAGAAAGCGATTTTGAAAAACCTTTGAAGAATTCTAGCTTTTACATATATGCACTTTATCTCTTGGTCACAATAGCAATGGACAAGTAACTTAATACTGAATCCCATGCCTAGAGATAATGAATAAGGCTGACTGCCCATTTTACTTTTCAGGGTAAGAACAATGAAATCGTAAATTACAACTAGAGTCCTTCAAAATGCCACTGACAAAAATGTAGCAGTTTGATAATGCTGTTTAAAGAGAGGTGATAGGTCAAGTTAGTCAAGTCCCTGCTTATTACACTAATGATATTTTTTAAGATATGGCAGGAAAACAAATGCCAAAATTGGAAGTACTTCATGAGTCTACATCTCTCTATTACTTAAAATAATAAAACATTTACTAAGTCAGTTGACTGAAAGCTTATGCTTGTTTATTAACCAATCTGACACCAAGAAAATATGTGATGAAAATTAAAAAACACTTGGGCAATAGTCCCTATAATTTTCACCTACACAATATTAATTGTGACTGAAAATAAGTGGTAAGTCTCAATGGCAATGGTGATCTTTTAAAAGCAAAAGAGGTTTAAAATTCTGGAAAAATTAAGCTCTACAAAGATTCATAATCAGATCTCAATCAGGATTTATATTTTGCATTACACTGTTGGAAAACTGTAAAGCCAAAGTGATAATATGAGAAGCATCTGAAAAATGTCTAATCACTTACAAGAGATACTGTCAAGAACATGGCATCTGCAACCTACCACTCAATGATTATAGTGCAATCATCACAGATGAGAGTGTCATCTACCAAAAGTATGGCAGTAAAAGACAGCTTACAAAATGACAAATCAAGTGATACAAATGTACAACCCACTTCAAAACAAATCCTGAAGACTGATTTTGATCAAGATTAGAATGGAAGCCAAAGGAAATAGTACAGAAAACCTTCATTCCTCTTGCAATCCACAGTTCACTCAACATGCAAGGAAACAATATGGAGTACGTACACAAACTGCATCAGGAAGCACTGCTTTTAGAACAGAGCTGTATGGTTTGATTTAAATACCTTATTATTAAGAATAAGAACTAAAAAGCAGAGTTGCTTTAGCTTTTATACCATGAGATCTCAAAGAGAATTTTGTTCAGAAATGGATTCAATTAAGAATTATAGAGCGTGCACCAGCCCTGGAGTAAGGAGGACCAGAATTCAAAAGCAGCCTAAGAACTTATTAGCTGTGTGACCCTGGGCAAGTCACTTAACTCCAACTATCTCCCCCCCCCCAAATAATAATAATTATTATAGAGCCTGAGCAACATTCAAATGCTTTGATGCTCACATGGCTGAGAAAAAGAATTTGTAAATGGTTAAAGTGGAAGATGACTCAGTAAACTGCTTTCTAAATCAGATCCTTTCATGAAAATCCTAATAAGAGAAGCCCCTGGAAAGTTGTCTATGTCTAAGCTTCTTGTATTTTTCTACTGACAATGAAGATATGATTACTCACATGAAATAAAAATTGCCTGAGTTTGCATAAACCTTATAGTTAAAATGATATTTGAACAGGGTCATCAGAAGTTGAATCAATGACTCTGTTCTACTATTAGGTTAAGTCAAACAAGAGCACAAAAAAGTAAGTTATTTTTATATAGTAAATTTCCTTTCCTAACACGCTTTTCCCATTGGATTAGGAATTAAAACCAATTTTGTTGCCTCAAATACCACTAAAATCCTAGGTTGCAAAAGTTTCAAAGGCTGCGCCAGCAGTGTACAAATTCTAAAAGGTCTTACAATGGTCGGGCTTCAAGTAGAGCCAGCATTTGTCATCTAAGGATAAGCCCAATCACATTAAAGAAGGCTCATCACCAGAGGACTGGCAAATATATCACTATTTTCCCAGCCATGACAATTCAAGAAGATAGGTAACTAAGGTACTGAAGGGTTGACATCTTTATTGGCACAGGGAGGAACCCACATAAGAGAGAACTTTGAAGGACTGATTATTTTTTTTAAATCTGCAATCAAGGGTATTCTTATATGGGAATGACTATATTAAACTATAATGTGGCTGCCCACCTTCAAAGAAGAACTAATGTATTAATGAAACATATAAATTAAGTATCTCAATAATCTGGAATTATTTCTGAAAATTTGGATATTTGGTAAATCCAATTACAACATACATAGCCAAACAGAAATTGTAGTTTAAATATTATTTTTAATAGTTTGCATTAATTTCAAAAGGAGAAAGGTGCTGGGCTGGCTTAAACGAAGGCCTATAAAAACAACATAATTTAGACTAAGATTGCTTTTGTTAAACACTATTATGTATTAAATAAGATTAGACACTTTACATTCTGCAAGTTTATTCTCCGTACACTCATGGCAAGTAAGTGTTTAAGTTTATTATGTTTCAAGATAATGCCTACCAAAATGACAGTCTCAAAATATATACAAACCCCAACCTTTTTATGCTGTTCACATCTGATGCAGTATCCTGACATTATGTCAACAGTATCAAAAGCTACCAGTGAGATCTGCCATTTTTTGAAAAATTATAAACATTCTATAAGAACATCACTATAACTAAACTTCCTTAATCTCTCTGTGTGTCAACTGAATTCAATGTAGAAAATATTACTACCTTTTCTAGTTACCCCCTCCATCAGAATTCTTTAGGTTCATTCATTTGATTGTAGGTAATGTTCTCTGGTTCTGATTTTTTTCACTACATTATTTCATAAAAGTCTTTTCAGTATTTTGTATCTTGTTTCAGTATTTTGCTTTTACTTGTCAATCTTATTTACATCACAGTACCCAACTACATTAATGTATCACATTTGATTTAGTCTTTTCTATACTGCTGGACATTTAGGTTGCTTCCAGTCTTCTGTAATTACAAAAACTTCTGCCATTTAAATCTTTCTACAGAGAGCTTTTTTTTTAGACGTCATAAATCCTTCTATTGTTGAATATTAAAATGTCATTTATCTTTCGAAAGAGATAAACACATTATTTCATTTCCTTCCATATTTTTCATAGGCTTTAAAAATGTTTATGTCCCATTAGAATGCAATGAGATATACAGCATAATATGTGGGTCTACATTTAGGGACTCCTTTTCCCATCATTTCAATAGCATTTCATAGTAAGTTACTTTTAAACATACCATAATTAGAAAACCAAAGAATGAAGATGGTGATAATGGCAACACTTTGGCTTATATAGTGCCTTTTAAAAATAACATTATATATGTTGTCATGTCTAAACTTAACATCCTCAGGAAAAGAGGGTGAGAAGTATCATTACCTGCACCTTACAGAAGAAATACAGAGAAATTAAGTGATTCGCTTATACAAAGCAAACCAGGTAGGTGAATTACATCCATTTTTCTACAGTTTACTGATCCTTAATGTTCTGGGGTATCAAGATAATTGTTAAAAATCACAGTCATTTTCAAAATTTTGACAAGCTTAAAAATCACCTCATACAATTTACAATAACATGAACATGAAAACGTTTCCTACCATACATCGCATGTGTCTGCTCATGAGCACCATACTGAGTTGCTGAAGAGGATACTAAACCAGGCTGGGCATGGGCTGGCGGTGCCATCATTCTAGTATTACCCTGTATTACAGGGCTATAGACATGAGGATGCTGTGTTCAAACAAAACAAAACAAAACAAAAGTCAAAATAGAATGACTTAGATGTCAAGAGTCTTTACTCCATAGCTTTTCACAAACAACTCTCATTTCAGAAGGAGATTTCACGTAATAGGGAAGGGAATAAACATTTATATAATGCTACTAAACAAATGAAAAAGCTCCTTGCTAAGTCTTTTAAATGGATCATTGCTACCTAGTAAAAAAGCAAGAAAAAATTTACTAAATTTTTATATGATAAAGATGAGATAGTGATAGCAAAAACACTCTTCAGAAGTATAATAAATTAAGCATCTAAAAGCATCAAGCTTGTCACAAAAAAAATTACAAAAGAAAATTAAGGTTCTCTTTTCCAGTCTAAGTGGTCATTTTATCTGGCGTAAGGAATAATAGTAAGGAACAGAAGGAAATCTTTGCTATCAAACTGCACAAGATAAAAGCAGTATCATGAGAAACAAGAATGCATCAAGTGATGCTTATGACTCAAATGCAAAGACAGAAGGAAAATGAAAACAGTTAAGGAGGGAAAGACTCACCTGAGATTGATAATGTGGCACATGCTGAACAAGAGGCTGATTAGGAAACTGCTGAGGGCTGTAGGCCACATATTGTGCTGAGTAGGCTGGTGGCGTGGCCACGATGGGAGGGCCTGCAGCCGAGGCGGGGTGCATCAAGGTGTTCTGGGGGTGCTGATCTTGCCGTTGCTGTGGCATATTTGGTACTACAAAAGACAGAAATTTCTATTAGGAAATAACTTTCTCGTAAGCCCAAAGATGTAAAAGGTGAAGATGAAGAGTGGGGACAGGAGAAGATTGGTTCTGTCTGGTGTGGTATTTTTTGTTGTTTTTCCTCGTTACTTTGTGATTTATGTTTGGTTTTTTGTTACATTTTGTAAGGAAATAAATTTGGAAAAAGTTTCAAACAGTTATTTTCTTATTTGTACATATTCTCTCTCTCTCTCTCTCACACACACACACACTTTTGCTATTTAGAGGTAGTAGGTGGTGCACCAGATAGCGCACTGGACCTGGAATCAGAAAGATGAGTTCAAATCCCACCTCAGGCACTTAATAGCTATGTGACCCTGTGATAATCACTTAACCTCAGTCTACTTCAGTTTCCTCATCTGTAAAATGGGGATCATAATACCTAAATCATAGAATCGTTGTGAGGATCAAATGAAATATTTGTAAAGAGCTTAGCACAGCTGCTTGGTGCACAGTGTGCTTACGTGACTAAGTTAGATATATTAAAAAGCATGGTTTATTATGATGATGTTTACAAAGTCCTATGCCAATGTTTTCTCATGGCATGGAGGTAATTGTTGCAGATGGAACAGACTGTTGTTATGAGGAACACTTTAGCTAATTAATCAAAAGCTCATCGCCAACAGGCTTGGCCCCCTTGGTGATGGATTATTTGCCCAAGATGATCCACAAATTAAAAATGTACTAAATGAATTTTAAATGGCTTTACTTTTAATACCAGCGGAGAGAGGTGTTAAACTCTGAGGAACCCTTATATTTTTTCTATATTGTGAGAAACAAGAAAAAGGAAAACATGCTACCAAAACTACCACTAAAGCCAAACAAGGTTTACTGACCTCTGAATACAGTATATCAAGCAAATGCAGAAAAAAGGAAATTTATATCAGAAAGGATCTAAAGGGGAGAAATGGAAGAGAAGGGAAAGAGGAAGGGAGGAAAACACCAACCTCTATCATACAATTAGACCAAGCTCTGTCTCATTGAAGCATTCCAGTTTGCCTGCCTTTGATGCTTTATTTTTTAAACTTCAGACCCCAGAAAACCAAAGGCTTGTCCAGACTGATACCTTCTCTACCCTTTCTAATATTCATTTCTTGATTTAGTGTATTTACCAATGCAAACTGCCCCTCCCTTCATCCATGCTACAGAAGCTAGAAGAACCTAAACAGGGAGAAGCCAGAAGTAGGGTCCCACGAGCCTCATCAGCAAGATTCAGGAAGCAGACACTGAGCAGAATCCGGGTCACCTGTTCAGCTCCAAAGACTGAAAGGAGGGACTCCATCTTCTGCAATATCTGACAGCACTTTTCCAATACTGGGTACTCAGTGTTCTGCTACTTTTTCAATCTAGTCAAATCATTTACTTTCTGTTTTTGAACACTGGATCCAAGGCAGAATGTGTAAAACAATGAAACAGCTGATGAAGACCTTGCTATTTCTCTTCTATAGCTAAATTCTCCCTCCAAGAGTCCTGTCAGGGAAGCAGATCACAGAACAGAAGCACAGAGATAAACAGGTGGGCTTTTCCATTCAAATGTAAGCTCCTTGAGGGCAGAGACACTTTTGTCTCTTTTTTGAGTCCCCAGGGCTGAGCAATGCCTGGGCACTTAATAAATGTTTGGAAATCAATTGTTCATCGAGCTAGTAAGATGCAGAGCTGAAATTCAAAAAAGGTTGTGTGATTCTGAAGCCCACGCTGCCTTTCTACATATAAAAGAAAAAATATATAAATATGTATAACAAAAAAAAATGGTTTACTCTTGCAGAGAACATAACGGAAGCCCAATGTTAACCCCTAAAATGGTCTTTTTTTAAAAAGAAAAAACTCTGTACCAAAGGAAACAGTCCATCTCATTTTTCTCCAAGTTCTGACTATGATTAGATGAGGTTTAATTCTTCCTCTCAACACATTCACACCCTGAGTCATAAATGCCCTGTGTTTTGGCATCACACACTTCTTTTATTCATTGAATAGAAAATAGGCAGTGATCTGATAAAGTACAATTTTACATAACATTTTCCTAAATGAAAGTCTAAGCAGCAAAACATGAATCATTTCATTAGAACATAAGCAATAACAGATCTTATTTTGTGGTTTTGCATACACAACATGGAGTATGGTGCCTCGATTATTAAGTAGGCAGCTAAAAACTGTTGAAATGAATATCAAACATTTTCTTTACTTTCTTTTAGAAAAAATAAGCCAAGGGTGGAATTTTTCAGGATGGGGGAAAAAGTCCTGGGGGTATGAGAGCTTTCTAAAGAATTCTGCAAATCGGGGCAGCTAGGTGGTGCAGTGAGTAGAGCACTGGCCCCAGTCAGGAGGACCTGCATTCAAATCCTACCTCAGACACTTGACACATTCACTAACTGTGTAACCTTGGGCAAGTCGCTTAACCCCAATTGCCCTGTCTTCCCCCCTCAAAAAAAAAAAAGAATTCTGCAAATCTACTAAAAAATTTCATGTAAAAATTGCAGAATTTTTCTTAATTCAAACTTTAATATTCAACTGCTAATATTTTTACTAGGAGAATGCAAGTAAAATTACAGTAGATGAATTTGAGTATTGTCATCATCAAGTATTCTGAAATCAACTTTATCTTATTTCTTCAAAGAATTATTTCTTATTAACTACTCCTCAAATAAGAAAAATGATCATTTTAAATACAGTAAAAAAATCATGGAATCCCTATTGGCAAGGTAGTCAAAATTAAGTTTTGTAGAATTTTTCAGCAGCCCAAAACTCTCTTTTTAAGCTACGTTTATACAATTTTTGTAAGAACATTTTCATCAATCAAATTACAGAGGTTCTTAACCTGGGATCCATAGACTCCTTAATTCAGTGTATCTATAAACCTGGATGGGAAAAATTACATCTTTATTTTGCTAAACTCTAACTCAAATTTAGTGTCTTTTACTAATGGATTTAACAAAAATATTATTCTAAGAAAGGGTTCCGTAGGCTTCACCAGACTAATAACAATACTAATAAAATTAAAATTTATAGAATGCCTTCAAGGAACCGTAGCAACAGACAAATGCTAAAACAGGCAGCTGCAGTCCCAACCCTGCACACAGGTGGCCCAGGCCACAGGGTCATCTTCTCACTGGACTGAAGCAGCAGTGGGATTCAGAACCCCACCATCCCATCCCAAGTGGTTTGAGCAGCCTTTTTTAAAGGACGGTACTGCTCACCTCCTGGCGCAAGGCAGGGTAGGCCCTAAAAGGTGCCCTAAAAATAGTCTGCTTCACCCAACCTTGGCCTGCTTACTGTGGCAGGCGGAGATCCACCAGAAAAAGAAAAAGGTTGTCTTATGAGAATCACAAAGGGAGAAGGTGGATGCTTCTCTCTCTCTTTCTCCCGTCACTGCTAGCAAGCTTCTTAACATAGTCCTCTTTAATAGGCTGATCCTTCACCTGGAAGATGGACATCTACTCGAGAGCGAGTGTGGCTTCAGAAAAGCCAAAGAATGATTGATACAGCGTCTGTCACTCCAAGAGAAAAGGCAGGAGCTGAAATCCGACCAAAATCTGTGATACTGTCAGTTGTGAGGGCTTGGGGAAAATTACGGCAGAAGTTGGTAGGTGTATCATCAACGCAATATTTACAGCGCCGATGGCAACCATGAATATGCTGACGTAGTTTTAAATTGGGAAATACAACAGACTCTCTATATGGAAGATAGAAGCAAAACATTTATTCAGACACCAGAAAGCCAATCCCAACACCAGAAAACCGAATCCATCATAGCAACAAAGTTAATACACAGTATCACCACAGGGAGCAACACCATCCCAAAGCCCTCCCCCTGCTTGGGCCTTCCCATGAACAAAAAAATCACAGCACAGCTACCTCACCTGCTTCCTCTCTCTCCCTTAGCTCTAACTGCTCTGGTCAATTTCCTGATCCACTCTTCCTGTTGCACCCATTCAGCAAGCTCCTCCCATCACATGTGACTTAGGCTTCTATGTGACTTAAGAAGGTCTATTAATGGATGGGAAGATCTTCAAATTAAGCAAAAATAGGTCGCAGAAGTTCATCAGCATTGCAGGTCAGTTTCATGGTGGCCCAGGTTCTGGATAACGGATGATGCACTTGCACTTTCCCAGCCACCAGTGGAGTGAAACAAGGCTGTGTGCCTGCTCCCATGCCATTTAGCATGATGTTTTCAGCAATGTTGTCACATGCCTTCAATGAGGATGAACATGGCATCAAGGCCAGCTACTGCACTGAAAGTAAACTGTTTAACTTGAAAAGGCTACGAGTCAAGACTAAAGTAGACAGAGAGTTGGGACGTGACTTTTTGTTCACAAATGACTGTGCTCTCAATGCAGCCTCTGAGGCTGAGATGCAAAAGAGTATGGATCATTTCTCTGCTATTTGTGCTAATTTGGCACAGGTTCTCCACCAGCCAGCACCACACTCCCATATGTGGAACCATCAGTTACAGCAAATTGAGAAGTTTTAAATACTATGGATAAATTCACTTACCTTGACAGTATACTTTCCAGGGATGTACACATTGATAATGAGACTCACACATGCACTGCCAGAACTAATTCAGTGTTTGGAAAGAAAAGTGAAGGAAGTGTGGGAGAGGAGGTATTGGGCTGCCTACCAAACTGAAGGTCTGCAGGGCCATTGTGCTGACCTCATTGTTGTATGCCTGTGAAACCTGGACAGTCTACTAGTGCCATGCCAGGAAACTGAGTTACTTCCATTTGAATTGTCTCAGGAAGACCCTGGAGATCACCTGGCAAGAAAAGGTACCAGACACTGAGGTCCTTTTTCAAGCAGAAATGCCAAGCATTCAAACTCTACTGCAGAGAGTCCAACTCCAATGAGCTAGCCATGTTGTTCGAACACCAAAAGTACGTTTGCCTAAAAGACTATTTTACAAAGAACTCATGCAAGGTAAACGTTCACCTGGAGGTGAGACAAAGCAATACAACAACCCTCTCAAGGTTTCTCTGAAGAATTCTGGAATGTATCAAGTGACATGAGACACTGGCAAAGGACTGCCCAGCATGGCATGCACCTATCACGGAAGGCGCTGTGCTCTATGACTGAAGCAGAATTGAAGCAGCTCAAAAGAAAAATGAGATGTGCAAATTAAGAGACATTTTCACTCCAGCTGTTCGTGTGTCCAAACCTGTGGTAGACCTTCCAAGCCTGTACTGGTCTGATCAGCCACAGACACACTGTACCCTGACCATGACAAACTGACATCATTTGATCCTCTCCAAGAATGAAGGTCAACCACCACCACCAGAAACTGTGCTAATAAAAATAAGCACATTACAAATATCTCACTGAATCCTCACAACAACCCTAGGAAGTAACTATTATTATCCCTATTTTATAACTGAGGAAACCTAAGGCAGAAAGAGGTTAAGTGACTTGCCCAAAGTCACATAGCTAGTAATAGTCTGAGGTGGGATCTGAACTCGGTTCTTCTTGATGTCAGGCCCAGCACTACCTCACTGTATACCAAAAGGATCCATAACATAAAGAATCCCAATGTTATACACTACTGAAGTTGGTTTCAGAATGCACTGCCTGTTCCTCCTACCGTCAGTATCTTGGCATTAACTGGGACTCACGGGCGGACTGCTTGAGAACCACTAGGTAAATGGTTAAGATGCAATTCAAGCACTCCAATGCACCACTTTGTACATCCTCAAAAGGCTGGATCACAACATGTTTACCAATTATGTCCAAATCCAGTTCTTCAGATCATGCAACATGCAGACTGAACCCAAACCCAGGCAATGTTCTTCTCACCTTTACCTGCTCTATATGTCTTGGCTTGGTTCACTGGCATAGGCGTCATAGGTATAGGATATAGAGGCTTGTGAGAAGAAAAAAGAAAATTTTAGGTTAAGATTTTACTCTTGTTTAAATAAAAAAGTCTCTGTGTTATATTCACTAGTCATCATTTTTAAGCCAAAAAAACCCAAAAAAACCTTTTGTCAAATGTCACTTGTTTCTATCTGCTGAGGGTTTCATGTTTCTTCAGTTAACAAAGACATGTTGATAAACAAATTGAAAAATACAGTAAATCCTGTGTTATCCATCACTATGTAATTTCCACTAAGAGATCATTCCTGTGTGCACAAGTCTAACCCATCACTAAGGACTCCCTGTTAATTTTTAAAGGACAAAAGAAAACAACTGCACAATATTCTATTTTGGTTACACCAGCCAAGCAACGTCACAAACTCCGTTTGTTTGAAGCTGAAGGATGCCCAAGGGAAACGAAAGGATTAGGCTTTTCATTCTACTCTACTATTAAATAACACCAGAATTCAGTTAAGAAAACTCAGCATCAGCCATGAAGCTTTACCTGCACGCCTGGGCTCACTGGGACTGGGTACATCATATTTGGTGCAAAACAAACTGGCTGAGTATATACTGGAGTTGGCTGTTGATGACCCACCATTGAAGGGCTTGGCTGAGCTTGAGGACGAGGTGAAGTGGGAGTGGTTGAAGGCTTTGGCTATAAAAAATGAAATGTGAGTCAATTATGCAAATGTGAAAAGATGATCTTTTTAATAATACACTTTGGTTTTTACCTACTCTCTCAATGTTTACTTTTATGATTAAGAAATGATAAAAAGGAAAACCTTAACATGAGTCTAAGACAAATCATCTTCATTCAGAAAGGTATGTAAACTTTCAAATAGACTGCCAAAATCCAGCTATAAGGTTGTGTTTAATACAGATTGATGATCAAATTCAAAGTTTTAGTGGATCTTCATTTATTAAGATATGAGACATGAACAGTTTCAAAGAAAACCAGGAAGACCTCTATGAACTGATGTAGAGTAAAGCAAACAGAAGCAGGGGAAAAATTCAAACAATGATAGTATTTAAAAAAAAAAAACTTTCCAAGATTTTAGAACTCCAAGTACTACAACATGAACCCATAGAAATGAAACTGAAACATGTTGTTCAACTTCAGAGAGATGATGGACTGTGAGTGCAAAACAAGATATAATTCTGGACACAATATGAATTAATTTTGCTGGACTATATGCATTTGTTTTAAGTGTTATGAGTTACACTTTTCTTGGTAAGCAGGTAGTGGGAGGGATAGAGAATAAGTGCTTGTAAAAATACATTTTTTAGAAATAAAAGTCCTATCACAAATTCTGTCTACAGTGAAACGTAACATTTCAAAAACATGGGATATCAAATACATTGCAGCTATAACTTCCATGTCTCCAACATAGTCTAGTAAGCTTGTAGAATTCAAGAACTAGTAACAATTGTGAAGTATCACACAAATATAACAGAAGATAAAGGAAACCACAAGGCCCAATTTTTAGTATCACCTTATTTCCTAACTTATGCAGTCTCAAACCCACAAAATTACCTGAGCAAATGAACGAGGATTGAACTCCTTTGCGTTGGGGTTCAAGGTGGATTTCCTAACTTGCCTAAACAGAAAGAAGAAAATGTAAATGCCCAATGCTAACATTTTTATCTGTCCTATAAGCTCTTTCATAGATGTCAAATTAAAATCTATTAAACACATACAATCGTGCTTAAGAGCACTAATCCCCCTTGTAAAAATAAACAAATTAATAACAATCATAGCTAGCATTTAGATGGTATTTTAAGGTTTGCAAAGCCCTTTACATACCTCATTTGTTTTTGTTTTTTTGTCAGGGCAATTAGGGTTAAGTGACGTGCCCAAGGTCACACAGCTAGTACATGCAACAAGTGTCTGAGGCAGGATTTGAACTCAGGTCCTCCTGACTCCAGGGCCGGTGCTCTACTCACTACGCCACCTAGCTGCCCCATGATACCTCATTTGAACCTCAGAACCACCCTAGGAGGTAGGTGCTATTATTATTTCCATTCTACAGATGAAGAAACTGAGGCTCAGAGAAGTTAGTATCTGAGGCAAGATTTGAACTCAGGTCTTCCTGACTCCATCACCAAGCTGCCTAGCAACTATTAAGACCACAGCACTACAACAGACAAAGCCTTACAACCTGTGAACAAGACCAAAGGAAAATAAAAACTGCGTAGGACTTCAGATATCAAGACATTTTGAAAAGCCTTCTAAGTAGGAATCTTAACAGCTGGTGATCCAGTAGATGAGAGCCCCTGACCTTCAATCAGGAAACCCGAGTTTAAATCCAGCCTCCATCACTTCTCAGTTGGGTGACGCTGAGCAAATCACTTCACCTCTGTCTCCTCACCTTTAAAATGGGGCAAATAGCAGCACCTTTCTCCCAGTTGTTGGAAGGACCAATGAGATAACGGTGAAGCACTCAGCACAGTGCCAGGCACCCAGGAGGCACTTGGTAAGTATTTGTTTTCTTCCATAAAAGCCCTCATTTTGGCATGGAGGTAATTCTCCAGGTCAAACGAGTCCAAGCTTAGACAGGAAGTGCTCACCAAGCTGAAAATATGGTTCCGGTAACAGGGAACCATCACGGACTGAGAACTATCCTCAGCTCAGAGAGGCTCATCACCACTAGGCTGGCCACTGATCATGTGATGTTGTAATCTAATTTTCTGGCCACATAAATCACTAAAAATATTGCAAAGGTGCCTCCTAAATGGAGAGATTGTGATTCTGAGGCATTAAAGATCGAAGATATTAAAGACATTCTTAACAACAGTTTAGCATGTGTGTTAGTTACATTAATTTGCTTAAAGATCAAGCTTTGCCTTGAACCAATCAAGGTGATTTACAGTGATGAAATAACTGGAGGGGACACCCCTTTGGAAGCTGACCACAACAGAAGAACACACTAAAGCTAGTTTGCTAAGGGGACACGTCCCCACAGGCGTTGACTCACTCAGCTGCATCTTTTTTGTCTTCTTGATCCTCCTTGTCATGTTTACTTCCTGGGCTGGCCGTCTGCACACCTTGGGAAGTGACCTCGGGGCCTCTCTTCTGGTCTGAGCTCCCACTGGCTGATGGAGAAACGCAAGGACTGCTCGGCTTGCTGCTGCTGCTTGTGCAGCTGGCACTCATGTTCTCCAAAAGAACATCCTTAGGGCTTGGTTCAGGTTGGTCTTTGATCATATCTCTTGACTTTTCTCCTTCTCTATTTTTGTTGAGCAGGTGATCCACATTGTCAGGGGTGGAACTCGGTTGTAACTAAAGAAAAGCAATTAATTACTCTCCTTTATTTTCATTACTATAATAAAGCAGACCGAATGAGCTTCTGCCCAAGCTAGTTAGAATGGACAGGCTCACGCCCAGGAGGTCAGCCACAAGATGATCGATAGCTAGGCCGTGGCATTTCATGAAAAACGGGAGAAAAAAAAGAAATAGCCCCCCAGGTTTGTGTAGGGAGGATGTTGGGGGAAGGTAGGAAATGTGCTAACAATCACAGTTCATAGCCTGTCGGTAAACATTAATAGAACAGTAGGTCCTTCTAATGTTAGCTTTTGGTCCACTGTCTAATGAATTAACATACTAATAGGAGAGCTGAGCCATGTCAAAATCAATAATCTAATAAAGAATAAAATCAAAACACAAAAGGGGGAGTCACAGACTAAAAAAGGAAGAATCACTGAGTCTCTTTGGAGAGGCAAACAAAGGAGCTGGCTTAATTAAATGAGAAAACAACATTAAAGGGACACTTGGTCACTGTCTTACAATGTTCATTGTGAGCACAAGCTAAAAAGAAATCACTGAAAAGGTCAATGAAGCTTATTGTGATATGCATTGAAAAGGATAAAAGGTAAAGAAATTCTATGTGGAACTTGGCAAGACCCTCTAAAGATCCCCTCTCTGAACTTCCCAAATCTCTGCAAGAAACCACCATCCTTGTCTCCCAGGTCCCAGCCTCAGGTCATCCTCTAATCTCATTCTCAATCAAACCACATATATACAGTTGTTGAATACTGGCATTTCTACTACCACAACTTTTCTTGTATCAGGCCCTTCTTCTCTGATCACAGGGACCTCCTTGCAAACCTCATCACCTCTCACAAACCAGGACTCTCCCACCCCTCTCCAATCCATCGTCCACAGAACTGCCAAGAGGATTTTCCTAAAGCAGAAGTCTTGCTACATCTTCCGTTTGCTCCCTACTGCCTTTAGGATCAGTGCCAATTTTACAGTCCTCCCCTTCAGACACTCTTGATGTTGCTCATGTCTCTGTAGTGACTGCCTCATGATCCTGAAAACACTTTTCTCTCACCTTCCACAAGTATCACCTTTTCAATAAAGTCCTTCCTGATTGCCCCACCAAAGTAACCCTGTATTTATTGCCCACACTTGCTTGCGCATGGCAGATTCTTAATTAGCGCTTGTGGACTGAAGAGTCTCCAAACCTAATGACACAATAGCTAACAGATAACATTTATAGAGTACCTACCATGGGCCAGGCCCTGTGCTAAGCGCTTTAAAATTATCTAATTCGACTCTCACAACAGCCTTGTGAGGTAGGCACTGTGATTATCCCCATTTAACAGTTGAGGTAACTAAGGCAATCAGAGGTTAAATGACTTCCCCAGGGTCATGCAGCAATTAAGTATCTGAGGCAGGTTTTGAACTCAGGTTTTCCTAACCCCAGGCCTAGCACACCCTCTATTTTGCCACCCCACTGTTCTTTGATATACAGTGACTTTAATGCAAAGCTGGGCATGGCCTGGTTCAAATTTGAGCAAGAAGAGAACCAAAGGCTGATATGGTGAGAACTGAAGAGCATCCAAGAAAACGAAACTATCTCCTTAGACAGGAAAGGACTGGTTCCTGCTGTGGGAGTCATATCGCTATCCCCTGCTTGTGAACAATGAGACCATCCACTACTTAGAACAAAGATCAAAATCACTATCAAGTCAGAAGAGACTCAAGATTAGAACAGCCACAGTATCAAGCCTGACCTTATCAAGCAAACCTCCAATACCGTGAAAAGGAAACTGAAAAAGGCCAAGGAGCACAAGAGAGCCGTGCACTTGCTCAAGGCGCTGGTCCCATCATGGAGGAACCCTCCAGTCCAAGAGAAGAGAGTCCCTCTAGGTGTCCGTGTCCTCCAAATGCTCGAGATTCCACACAGTACTGTACTGATTACACCAAGCTCAAGACCACCACCACCCTGCCAAACTGAGGCCAACGATTACCAAGAGACACACCTAACAATCTATACAGAAGAGAAATTAAACGGATGAAAGATGCAGACTGTCCATGCGGCTGCATATCCAATACACCGAACTGTAAATCGATTGCAGAAATGTACTTCAATCCATACAAGACAGAGAATTGTACCTAGAATTGGAGAAGAGAAAAAGAGCAGCATAGATAATACTTGGCAAATCATTCCCTGCTTTTATGGTAATCTCAATCTGCTCCTTGGCTCAAAAATTCGCATTCATAACATAAACATCGTTCTCAATAACGTGAATCTTAGAACATGAGTTTCTCCAAGGGACTGAAGATGGAGGCATCTGAAAGGGAGGAGAGATTTAAGAGGCTGAAGCATATTTGTTATGACCACCCAGCACACAAGGGAGGTATCACCAGAAAGGAAGGTGGGCTAGCAAGGTGGTCAAAGAAAGGCTATCTAAGAGCTTGACTGCTCCACAGTGTAATAGCAATTTAGATTTGAAGATCTTTACCACCCGTTAGTAGGCCATGTGACCTGCTTATGTCACAGGAAGCCTAAGTCACCATGTGGTGAGAGAAGCTTGCTGAGAGGAAAAGGAAATGGTGTCACAGGAAATGCTGAGAGGACAGTTAGAGCTGAGGGAAAGAACAGACGTGTGGTGGCTGTGAGTGTATCTGTGAGAAGGCCCCAGCAGCAGGGCAGGAAGGTTGTGGGATGGAGTGGTTCTCTGTTATGGTGTCGTGTACTGAATTCTTTGCTGCTGTGATAGACTGGATAAAAGACTTGTGGCGATACGGTTCTCTGGTGTCTGAATAAATGGTTTACTTCTTCTACGCTCCATGTGGAGAGTCTCGTATATTTTGAGATACAGAACCACATAGGCATTTTGACAATTATCATCTATATTGTGATTACTGCCTTGTTGATACACACAGGCAGCTACGAAATGTAAGGAGAGCAAGCAGAAACCTGCGGCATGCTGGGAAGGACGCTGACCAGAAGTGCACAGGATGAGAAAGCACAGACTGGCTGAGACAAGTATAGATGGGGGAACCACCCAAATGAAGTGGTCAAAGACCCTCCAGCCCCTGAAGGACTGAAAAAGAAGGGCTTTACAGGTAGGTCTGTTTGACAAATCCAGGGATGAGGTGCCCCACAGCAAGAGCCGAGAAGAGCTGGGTGGACTCGTGCCTGGGGTGGCAGACTGGCAGGGGGAGAAAGCCCAGGTTTTCAGAAAGAGTAAAGAAAAGTGTGCTAGGAAGGCTACAGAAAAGTGATATGCAAATAGAAATGAAAAACTAAGAGCAGCAGGCTGTTTCCAAAATAAAAGGAAGATGAGGAATGTCTTTTCTGAAGAAAACAATTTCAACCTAATGACAAGAAGGTACATGTGGGGCCCAGACACACAGGATAAAAGGAGAGTGAGTGAGCAACAAAGGACACCGACTCAAAGGTGACAGCTTATCAGGGACAACACATCAAAAGAATGGAATGAGAGGAGTTTGTGATTCAACTAAGAATCAAAGGGTCACAGACCCAGAGGTGGAAGGACCCCAAGAGGCTGTCGAGTCCAACACCTTCATTTTACTGATACAGAAACGGAGGCTAAGGGAGGCAGATCTGTGCTGAGTGACACAGATACCAAGTGTCTGAGGCAGAAGCACCTCTGAAATCCATCCATGACCATCCCTGGGAATGGCTGGGGAGAGGGCAGGAGCTTGCAGGTACAAAGGTCCTGAGTAATGTGGGAGGCCCAGGTGTTTGAGGGAGCATCCACATAACTGTGCAATTCCACTAAGGCTGAGGGCAGGCATGGGAAGAGAGAGAAGCGAGGGAGGCAAGTGCTGAACTGCTCCTGGGAAGGGATGGAGAAGGGTCAGGGTCTCAGACACAACAGTCTCATCTAAGGAGCAATGGCATAGCAATGAGTCAAAGGGCAACAGAGAGAAAGGATAGCCAGGAAGGCAATGTCATCTTGGGGAAGTTAGCAAACAAGAGGATTAAGAATAAGCAGCAGGCCCCACATCTTTATGAATGGAGAAGAACTAGGGTAATGTTTCTATTTGGAGGCTGTTATAACCTGTCCTAAATTTTCAATGACTAATCTTTAGTCTTTGAAAAATATATGTAGTGATTAATAGTTCATATCATTGACAAATTCTACCTTTAAACACATTAGACTGGACAAGCTGAAATGCGGTAACAAAGATGCACATTTGGACAAATTAATGATATTCAGCATTGATAACATAAGCCAGGGCTGTCCAAAATACAGCCCGCAGTGTTATTTATGTGGCCCTCCTACAAGCATAGAAATTTACGTAAATGCTTTAGTAAACGAAGCTGAGTTACCACAGAGCCCTCACTAAAATGGCAAATCAAAATATACCGTCTATTGTTTCAATAAAAACCTAAGGTTGGACAGCCCTGACATAAGCTATTCAACCACCTTTGTGCCCAGAAATAACTCACTTTTGCAAAAAGAAGAAATAAAAACACTGGTAGATATGTTCTGAATGAATAAAAGGGTCAATCTTCTTATCATGTAAAATGGAGGTGGCAGACTCATTTCAGAATCAGATTTGGGAAATATTTAACAAAATAAATGAAAATACAACGCAACACAGATATGGTTTTCTAAGTCGATATGCATCCAAAGGGATAATTTCTATTTCAGTCTGACACCAGTGATATTTAATACTTGTGAAAAAATACTTACCCTAAAATCATTCTTAAATTTCTTTAAATCGTCAATTTGTTTTCTATGTTCTGAAACAATGGGTGATATACCTGCAAAATTAAAAGATGTAAGACACTTGAACTCTCCCCTCAAAGTAAAGATGTTCAGATCTATAAAGCATTTTTATTTAAAAAGGCTCCTGAATGCATGTGAGACTAGAAAAAAAATGAAGTCCAACACTAAGACAATACTAAGATTCAAAATTTACTTGATGGTTGTAACACACACATATTTAGGTGTGTGTGCAGATATATACCACCTCTTGGGTGATCAAAAAGACCACATCCTTAAGATGACTTATCCCTACCTTTTTCACTTGCTGGGTAATACACATAGCATCCTACACCTACATACCCTTCCTATCAAATTTTTATGTTAATTAAGCTCATGTAGATCACAAGGAGACATCAGAATCACAAATAGTAGAACAGTGAAAAATGCCAAGAGTATGAGACGAAGCATAGTGTCCATAGAGCTCTGAGACCGGAATCAGAAAGATCTGAGTTCAAATGCAGCACCACACACTTACTAGCCATTTAATCCTGGGCAAATCACTTAAACCTCTCTCCCTCAGTTTTCTCATCTGTAAAATCACGATAATAATAGCACCTACCTCGCAGGGTTGTTATTTGGGTCAAGTAAGATTATCTGTTAGGTGTTTACATGGTGCTTGGCACCCAATAGGTGTTTTTAAAAAAGGAAATGGCAATTTCGTTCCTTTTACAACATGAGCCTACAGATATATCTAAGCTGATGTTATTTTTAAGAGGGATCAAGGTGGGGTGAATAAGCATGTACATAGTGTCTACTGTGTGCCAGGCACTATGCTAAGCCCTAATTTTTATGAGAGTATTATCTCATTTGATCCTCAAATAACTCTTCAAGTTAGGCCTGTTATTACCAGTTTATAGATAAAAAAACTAAGGGAGGCAGAGGTGAAGTGACTTGCCCACACAGCTAGCTAGCTAAGTGTCAGGGGCTGGATGTGAGCATGGGTCTTCCTGATGTCATGCCCCGTGTGCTATCCATTGTGCCACCTAGCTACTTGCCTATTTTAAAACAGGCTTTAATGAAACCTTTGTATTTACAATATCTTTGTATTTACAATTTCTGGGAGAGACCCTCGTCCTGACGCCAAACCCTTTCTCCTAATAAAGAAAGACGAATGCACCAATGACAAGCCAACCCAGTGATCTCATCTGACCTAGACAACATTTTGCCCCAGCGATCCTCTGTCTTTCAATTCTGAGAAGAGGTATGTTTCATTTTCTTTTCCTTGGGCCTTAATTGGCTTTTCAATTACTCAGAACCTGACTTTTACTGGTCTTTTCCATTATCGTCATCATTGTAAATGTTGTACTTTTAGTTCCGCATCAGTTCATACAAATTCAGACATTTCTGTTCATTCATCAAATTGTCCTTTCTTCTTGCATGGTAATATTCCATTATATTCCTCTACCAGTTCTTTTAGCCAATATTTCTTGAAAAAAATCAAAACTGAAGTGTAGAACGAGCCCATCTTGCAGCCTCTCCCACAGCAGCACATTAGCACTCCTAGTGTTTTACATCTTAACACTGGCCACTCCCATTTTGGACGATTTGCCAATCTGCTGTTGAATACTGTTTTTTAATTTTGCATTTCTCTTACTATTAGTGATTTGGAGCACACTTTTGGCCTGTTATTTATAGCATGCAAATCTTTTGAAGACTACCTGCCCATATCCTTGGACCATTTATCCATCGAAGAAAAGCCCTCGGTGTTAAATATTGTCTCAGTTCCCTAAGTATCTTGGACATTGGAATTTTATCATAGATATTGATTAGGAATTCTTTTCTCCCATTCTCCAGTCACTGAGGATCCTGTCCTCATTTTATCTGTTCCAAAGTGTTTTAATTTTGTCATTAAAATTGTCTATTTAGTCTTTTATGTTCTTACCTATCCTTTGTTTGGAGAAGTCTTCCCTAATTTTATCTGCCAAAGATCCTTTGCGATCTTCTTTCCACTTAATGGGATGTTATAACTTAGATGCTTGGTTTTCTCAAATCGTGGGGAATCATTTACCCTTGCTTCTGTTTCCTGTGAACCTCACCTGTTCTGCTCACCTTCCTTTTCTCTTCTCCAACTGGTACCACACCATTTGGTCTTTATACAAAAAGTGCCCCCTTCATTCATACCTCTTCTCACTATTCCCCTTGAGATGTCAAGGTCTGTTTCTCCATGTGAATTTTGTTCCTCTTTTGTTTACTTCTAGAAAATACTCCATTAGTAATAGAATTTAATTTATTGGTAAGGCACAAGAACAGACAGTATCTCTACAATTATTTCAGTTGTGCTTTATTTTATATTCATACTGATACAAACTAAGCAAGTGTCTTGTCAGATTAACTCTCCATGATTTTATGTGATTTGTGGTTATTCTGAAAGAATTTTCTCTCATTATTCCACCCTAGGGTTATATATCTAAGCTGTTTTTACATACTAACCTTTATTTTCTGCTTTTACAAAGCTTGGGGAAGTCTCACTCGGCTTTATATTTTCTTTGTTTCCAGCTGGAGAATTTTGCCTCTGATCCTGAAGCCTAGAATCTTTAGCTAGAAAGGTAGTTTTAGAAATCAAAGTGAGTCCAATATACACATGCTGAGTAAATAAAAAAGGAAAAAAAACATGGAACTACGGTACTCTAAATTTTGGTTTCAAACAAGGAACCCTAAACAGAGCCTTTAAGTTAAAAAAAAAAAAAAAAGAAAACACAAAAAAATTATAACTCTATCTTCTATAATAAAGGGTAGGCAATGACAACACACAAGGTGGTCTCAGAGACACTTATCTAGAACATCAACTAATTTGAAAGAATATCCAATCCGTGACAGTTAAGTATACTGTACACACACAGACAAGTGACAGGTGCCAAGAACCACCGATCCCATACCATCACTAGATGGGGTCACTGCTCGGCTGGACACAGGATTGGCAGGCGTTGGAGACGGAGCTGGCACAGGCACAGCAGCAGATTCTGTGGGCACAGTACCAGCTTGGGGAGAAGAGAGGACTGGACCAGGAGGAGTATTTCCAATGCTGCTTTGTCTTGGAGACCTTGGTCTGTGTGTTTTCGGAGATAACCTTGGAACTATAAAAAAATGGAGAAGGGATAATACAAACCATGTCTGCTGAGCACACTTGTGATCTGTAATGGCAGAAACTCCCTGAAAGCTAAACCTTTACTCCTCAGGGAAGCACACCTGAGTGATGTGTGGCCCAGTGGGAAGAGGAGAAGATCTGTAGCAGAGTTTCCACCCTGACCTTGGACACTTAGCCAATGCTTCTATCCACATACAGTTTATAAGGCACACAGTCCAGCCACAGAGTGATGAGTTATGATGAGGCCCAACACCTGAGGCCCCTCTCAGCTCTCTTCCTTGCTGCCTGGGCAGTCGTGGTCCTGGTGCCCCCCTCTCCCTGAGAAACAAGGAGGTCTGACAAGACAGCCAAAGGCCCACTGCAGTCTCTCATCCATCCTCTTTTTACCTTTGTTTCCGTGACCTACGTGGGACTAGACCTCTCAGAACCAGTGTCCTTCCATGTAAACTGATGACAATATTTACACTAAGTAGCTTGGAGTGTTCTTGTTAAAAAAGCACCAAGCAAATGGGAGTTATGACTACTATTTTTTGCTTTGTTTTTGATACAGATCAGAAATTTCACCGGCATGGGAGATACTCAACCCAAAGTCCCAACTTAATTGATATTACACATGGCAGCGGCTTGCATCCCTCCCATGATGAGTTGGTCTCTAGTCTTGTCATCAGAAACCTGGTCAGCTTGAGAGGGGCTAGGGCAGCCTGGCTTTCTCTGGCACAGCTGTCAAAGATGTAAGCTTACTTCTAGATCATGATGAGGCACCTCAAGAGGAACATGGTGGAATTAACAGTAATGAGAAAAATGTACATTTATATGTTCCAATTCAGGGATTGTTCTTAACAGTTATGAGAAAATAACAAAAAAATCAGAGTAAGGTCTATACATTTCTCTACTTATAAATTTCTCAGGAAAATGGATTAACCTCCACCAAGGCAAAGGAATACACCATTTCTACAAATGACAACAGCAGCCAGCATTTATACAGCACCCACATGTGCCAGGCACTAGGTGAAGCACTTTATAACCACCCTGGGAGGTAGGAGCTATTAAAACTGAGGCCGAGAGGAAGTGACTACCTCAGGGTCACATAGCTAGTCCATGTCTGGGGATGGATTTGAGCTCAGCGCTTCCTGAGTCTGGGCCCAGGCCTTTTCTGCACCAATGAAGGTTTTCTTATTGTCTTACAACATGTCTCTTGGCTCTAACATATCCCTCCCCTGGCTCTGGGTTGCTCTCAAAATAAAGGACAAAGTTGTTGGCCTGGCAGCAGGCTCCTCCAGGATTTGTCCCCAGCCTTGCTCATCCCTGGCAGTGCTCCCCTCCAAGCTTCTGCCAAGCCACACTCCTCTCTGACCCCAACACAGAAAAGCTCTCCTGTACCACCGCCTTTGCACACATCGCTTCTCCTGTGCTTGGAAGGTTCTCATGCCTCATTTGAACCTAACCACCATCTGTAGTCTAACTCTCTGGGGGAAAGTGTCGTTCATCTTCATCCCATCAGACCTCACACCACACTTTTTTGTTATACAACACAGTGTGAATTAGGTGGTGTTTCCTCAGACCCATACTAAAAAGTTTTACTCCACATCCAACACAGTAATTAATCTTTGCTTTATTGCAAGAAAGTGAGATCGACTGTTAATATACCTTGATTCTCTTCCTAGTGAACTTTTTTAAAGAAGGGGAAAGAGCTATAAAAAGCCAACTAACTTAGCCCTCATTTTCCTCCCAACTATAAAACCATTAAACACATACATAACCTAACTCTTGCTGCTTTCCTCACCTAAAAATTCACTCCACATAAACTAGGGAAGCCATACATCTCATGCAGCCAAAAGGGTACACAACTCAAAACGTGGTTCAGGCGTCTAAATCTGGAAGAAAGTGTCTATCAGTACACACGCCTGTTACAACTCAAATTCAAAAACAGCACTGATCTAATTCACTTCAATGTTCCTCCTTAAAAAGCTAGGAGGATCACTTGATCAAATAAAAATCTGCTTAAACCTTACAAAATCCTATTAGAATGAAGAAAAAATGTCAGTTTGTAAATGCTGAGTGTTTTGAATGTTTCCTCTTCCATGGAGGAGGCAGGATGCTATAGACTAAAGGAGGAACCCGAGTTCCAATCCCAGGCTCGCCACTGCCCTAGCTAAGCCGCCCACTCTGGGACAGCCTCCGCACACCTCCAACGCTCCTCCACCACGAGATCTCAGATCACAGGACCAGTCCTAAATCCAAAGACAGCTTCAGATGAACAATGTTCTTTTAAGTGATTAATTAAGCGCACTGTCACAAAAAGTTTAGTTTTAATTTTAATCTGAAGATAAATGACAAATGGAGAAGGTCACGAAAAGGAGAAAGGGAATCACAATGTCCTGGCCCTAAGGTCATTTTCCTCAATGAAGGAATTTCTAAAGAAGCTACCAACAAAGGAAATACCTGAACTTCAAGGCAAAAAATGGGATAGGGCTTTTTGTTGTTGTTGTTTTAAAAACACAACTTCAGAGATTATATACTGGAAAAGAAAGGTGAGGTACAAATGAAAGACATCAACACAAACATCTAAGAGAGAAACCACCTATTCTGTGCACTTTGAACTAACGATGGAAGAAACATTTAAGAATATAGTCAAGGAAAAGCAGCAGCCCTATTACATACTATAGCTACTTAAGGGTCATTTTCTCTAAACGAACCAAACATTCATAAAACTTCTGCCTCTGATTTTGAGTGTGAAACTCCAAGCAAGTAGAAAGATAATCCAGGAATTTGGCAATGGAAAAGATTTAATTGTGCCTCTCCACTGTATAAATGTGCATATGACGACCTAGGCATGGGGGGAAAAACAGGCTGATGAGCTCTTATTCTTCAAGTTAAATTTAACTGTAGTCTCCTTAAGCTGGAAAAATTCCGAGCATTGTGACCATGAATCCTGGCTAGGTTATCTGGGAAAATCCCCAAAAGACTTAAATAACTTCATACCAGTAATCCCAAGCATATAGATTATACCCCCAAGCAAAACTTTACGTACCCCCACTGACCACTGATGACCACGTTCCTCCTGAGGGGCTACTCCGTACCACAGGAGGAGCAGGTACTTCTCCTGGTGCATTGTGGGAAACAAATTCTAAACCACTGGAGATTGAACCCCTCCCAGTAGAAACTCGATGACCACGAGGGTGTCGTTGAGCCTTTGGCGACATCCTTGGTGGTCCTAAAGAAGGAGAGACAATAAATACTATGTGAATTCTACAAAATCTACTTTTTGCTTTTTAAATGGATGCACATACAAATGGCAGTTTGCTTACAGGAATACTATTTGTAAAAATTATGAAATTTGATATTGATCACACTTAAGAAAAAGAGGTGAACAGAACTGCTGAATATTGTTTTTAAAGAACATCACATTGGTTTTATAACAGGGCTACCAATTCCCTCAAAGAATGAATGCCATGTAATCTGCCCAACAAAACTAATTTTATCTTATTTAAATACATACCATATGGGCATTCTTTGAAAATTGTAGCCACCAAACTAATAAGGTACCTATTAAGTCCTTCCTGACAGAAGCCTCCAATGTCCTGAAATATATGCTGATAAATCTAAAGTTTTTCCACAACCTCCCTATCAAGTGATAATCTAAAATTAAAATCTAAGCATTACAACATGGAAGTCAAGTCAAGTATTTGTTGCTGTTGTTTTATTGGTGATGAAAATTCTATTGAATGTGCTATTAAAATTCTGAGTAACTGATGATATTAGGACAATCACTACTTTGTGGATATTTTCTTTGATAGGGAAAACTCTCCAGTAAGGAAACCAATACAGACTGGCGACTGCCCTGCTGCTTGTGGTCTTAGCTGCTTGGGACACCAAGAGGCCAAGATTCCACAGCTATTATGTGTCAGAGGCAAGGCCCAAACCTTTATCTTTATGGCCTTGAGGCCGGCTCTCCACTCACTGCCCCAAATTCACCTCCCACTTTCATGATTTCTAGCAGTAAAATTACGTTAGCTGTGTCAGAAAGAGGCTGACTGCTGTTTCTGAACAGTTCCACACAAGAACAAGATTGGAAGGTAAAATAATTAAACAGGTATCAAAATGAGAGTTGTCACTGCCGGTTTTCCTCACACATGCACCATGAAGTACAGCCTTTTAGATTCCTGATATGAAAAGGAAAGTAGCCACCATCGACTCGTCTTAATTACACGGCATGGTTTTTCAAAAAAAGTGTCTATCTAGGAACAATGTAGAAATTTAATCATGTTTGCATAGCTTATACATCGTATAACACTAAAAATTGTCCAAGCAATAAAACTGTTATAATAAAAAATACATATGTATATATATTATGTAAACAATAAAAATGTTGTTATATCTGGAACAATTGTGAAATTAAATGAAGTTTAAAAGTTTTGTCTTTTCTTTCAGAATGTTTACTACAATATATCTTGGTTTATACAAAATTAACGATAATGATAATGACAGCAGCAAAAACATTCATACCACACTTTAAGTTTTGCAAGGCATCATATAAATATCTCATTTGAGCCTCACATCAACCCTGGGAATTGGGTCCCATTATGATCCCCATTTTATAGATGAGAACAGTGAGGCAGAGAGAGGTGAAGTGACTTGCCCAGGGTCACACAATTTGTCTGTGTCTAAGGCTGAATTTGAAGTCAGGGCTTCCTGATTCCAAGCCCAGTGTTTTATCCATTGTGCCATCTAGCTGCCTGATATTTAATTTAATAGTGACAATTCTGAATTCAAACTGCTTCAGTATGCAACCACATGAATAAAGGATCTTTAACTCAAGTTAAAAGAAAAAAAACATCATGCAAAGGTATAGAAAGTATACATCTATAATCATTTCTTGTCCAAACAGTACAATTCTGAAATAGACTGTCATAACACATAATGGTCATGCCAAAATCATTAAGATGAAGGATGCCTTGCCTACTGCATTAAGGTTATATATTCATTTGAGAAACAACGTTTAATATTTCATCAGAATGTTACATTTCCTTTTTGTAACAAATGACCTTGGAAAACAAGCAATACCTGCTGGTCTAGGTATTAACAGCTCCAATTGAGAGCACATCATACTTACATAACCAAGACACAAAATTTATTTTAAATATAGCCATCATCACATTAATTTCCTTACCCCCCCTAAATTTTATATTGACTGAAACTGAAATTTTATAAAAGCAGATTAGATTAAACTTAAACACAAATACTTTGAGCTAGCATCTAGAATTACAAAACTTAAAAAAAAAATGTTTATTCCTTGCACCTGAACCAAGAAGCAATCTTCCTGCACTACACACTTTTGTATCTGTGAGTCACAAACTAGAATTTAGTATCAAGTATAGAATCAGGCCACGGAACAAAATCTAAAGTTTCAATAGGAGCAAAAAATAGTCAAAGTTCTCTGTCAGTTTAAGCAACATCTTGATCTAGATTCATCTCCCATCTTAAAGTACTCCCCTTCACAATACGATATTTAAAAAAAAGACCCAAATGTACGGTTACATAATTCACTGTTTGAAAAGTAAAGCTACTTTTAGCATTACTGTGGAGGGGAACTAAAAGTACACTTTGCTCTTTGCATCCAAATGCTTCAGGGGATTAAACTAGCCCAATCATTTAGTGGCCTTTTCAATCGCAATAGAACAAACCAAAAGTACATTTATTTAATCATAAATCTAAAAGCATGCCTACCAACCATTGTTCAATAGGGAAATATGAGTCAGACACACACACTGGCACCAACAAGATATGCCTCTCAAAAATTATCCCAAATCTAATGCTATTGTCTGCTGACAGTAAAACAGTTAAATCAATGCCTTGACAAAGGATATGTCTATAGATAGATTTCCGATCTGAATAAAGAATGGGTGAAATCAGTTTGTTCATTCACACTCAATCATGAATTGGGGCAAAATAATTCACTTAGTACTGGAATTGACTTTAGTGTTATAAAACAAGCATTATTATACTGCTTTGAGTTTTGCTTCTATCCACTGGGGATATTTTGTAGTTTCAGTCTTTTTAAAAATAAAATTTCTTTGTAAAAACAAAAAGTTAATAGAAATAGTTTTGATTAAACTAAAGTTAAAACGTGAAAATTATAGGTTACTAAAATAATGAAGAGGAAACAATTTTGTAATTATAAACTCACACAGGAGTTAAACAAAGACAAACAAAAATATGAACAAATTGTGGTATTGTACCTTCTGAAGACATGCGTTTAGGCATAGTAGAGACAGGAGCTGGAGAACCATGAGCAGAGGGGTGAGACGGGGGTCTGGATGGCCTCGAGGGGGGCCTGGAGGGCGGCCTTGTAGGGGTGGCTGCCCGAGGTGGAAGAGAGTTGGGACCTGACTGGTAGCGAGAAGGTGGGCGAGAGGAAGGAGATGGGCAAGGCGATGGCCAGGGAACACCTGACAGAACAAATGATATGAAGGAAAGTATAAAAACTAAAGAAAAAATCATGGGGGGAAAAAAGTAAACAGAAGAAAAAAAAAAAAAGGAAAATGACAAAAATGATTTTTTTGTACGTTGAACCCTTTGAGGACAGTCATATGATCTGGTTCTTGGCATAGTTAAACAACTAGTCAAAGTTCACAAGTTTCTTTAAATGAGTCTGCCGAAACAAATACAGGTTCACAAAGGGTTAATTCAGATCTCCTCATCCTACTTGAGGAAGAAAGCCTGGTTCCTATGAAGGTTTCTCAGTACCGCCTTGTCCAGACAAGTACAGAACATACCAGAGGACTTCAAACAATAAAGCAACACAAAACTCAGGGAGAAAAGTAATGGACTACATCAGCTCTTACTTTTCCAATGTAACACCGTAATGAAGGCAAAGGGCATCGGCTCCCCCTACAGACACAGTTAAACCATCCAGCTCCTCATCATCTCCAATGCTACTATCACCTGCTGATGCTGAACCAACCCTCTGCAACTCCAAAGGCAGGGGAGCAGACCAAATCTTAACTTCTGTGGCTTTGCACATCAGTATCAATAGCAACTGGCTTAACATTTATTAGCCTTTTCAAAAAATAGAGGAAAGACCCGACCAAGCTGCTCTCCCAATGTGAAAACCTAAATAAGTTATGCAAACACTGGGCAGACACCACAAGAAAATTTACCTAAAATAAAATGCAGCTACAGAGTATTCAATAACCAAACACGGCTGTGCTGCTGTTGATGGATTATGTGTAACAGGTCAGTGCAGTTTCTAACTTTAAATGACAGCAGACTTACCTTGACTTTAGGAAAATTCCAGTTCTCCTCCCCAGAGGGTCTCCCACACTTGAGTATCCTGAACTTCAGGGCACTTTTCAACTTTTATTTGGAAAATTTTGAACATGATGCTACTTCACCACTAATTCTCTACTCAATGAGTAAAGAAAATTGACAAAAGATGTCAACATTCTGCTCAGCGCAAAAGCAGTTCCTAAGTTCCTGGAAACTGCAAAGATCATCTTACCCTTTAAAAAATACTCAAGAGTGTCTAGCTGGAGAGGAATTTTGGAGAAAGAAACGTAATGGAAAAAAAGGACGCTAGAAATTGAATGTCAGGTGAGTTTTTTTCTTTGTGCCTTTTCTTTTCAATCCTACTTAAACTTCAGTCATTTTTTTCAGTGGCACAATCCATTTAACAGCTCATTAGTAGTTATTAAGCCATGATACATTTACAACAAATATTTACAACCCTGTGGAAATGTTTCCATGAAACATTATACTGAAATGATACTATACATCCATTTTTAAAACCAAAAGATTGTTTAGTTTTTCCAATTTCTTTAAATCTAGACTATTGAGTAATGCATTGCATACCAATAAAATATCTTAAGAGACAATACTGCATCGACGTAGCAAATAGCTAACTGATGCACTTGCAAATGGATTCTACAAAGTGATTTTTATCAATTCAAGGTTCATAAAAATAAAAATTCCAAATTGCATAAACTACACTATTAAAATCAGTGAACACACAAGCACATATCATTTGTAAAAGATTTGAAATTTTAAAAGGATTTAAAACAAACTGCTTCAAAAAGCAATGAACTTCATGGACTGAGCCAAAACACTTGCCTCCATTAACGACTCTTTGGTCTGCTGCAGAATTCAGGCTAAACTCTGAAGTATGAGATCCAGATCTTGAAGGGGTGGGGCCGGATGCAGGCTGACCTATCCTTGGTGAATTTTGTCTACCACTTCCCCATGACATGACATCTCGAGTTCTTTGTCCAGGTGGAATGTACTTGCTTTCCCTGAAAGAGAAGAGTGATTCATTGACTGTATCAACATAAAATCTGGGAAAGGTGAAAACTGCCTGGTTTTAGTATGTGAAAAGCAATTTATATGAAAGGGAATAGTGCTCTGAAAGCATAAATATGAAAACAAAACAAAAACACTTAAAATGACAGTAAAAGTAGTTTCAAAGGTTCATAAAAGGAACTAATAAACTCTGATCTCAGCAGCATTAACATTTACCAAACTGCATTTCTAAGAATCATTGAGGAACAAGTAAAGAAGATACTACTTTATTACATGCGGCATAATATGGTAAGATTTTATCATCACTTTTTGGTTCCTCTTTAGGGCCACGAACTTAAAAGCTGGAAGAGATCTCAGTAATAAAGACCATCATCTTTCTGAACTCAAAAAAGGGTTAGTGCAAGTCACAAAAATGTTCCCAAGTAAGTAAGTTTGGATGAGTCACTTTAAGGATATGTACTCTATCCCACAGACCCTGCAGGAGGCATCTCAGCTACAGGGTCATGTTTTCCAGTAAATACCTAGTATTGCTGCCGTGCCCCTCTCGCTCACTGGCATTTCTCTGAACGGCAGTATACTTTTCTTCTTCACTTCTATCATCATTTTCAAGGGCTACCCGAGCTTTGTACTGAGCACTTGATTCAATTTCTTCTGCTAATTGGTTTGCTCGTGCTTCCCGTTTTAAAAACTCTTCTGAGTTATCTCTTTCTAATGGAACCCTAAAACATGGAAGAAAAAAATAAAACAAATACTTTAAAGTCATAGTTCAAAACGTTAAGGAATCATTTTTAAAAAGCAACAAATCTGACAAATCTGAAGGTCTTTAAAAAAAACTTATTCAAAGACTTCAATTCCTTGATATAGTTTAACATCTAACACTGTTGTTTAAATTGAGCGATCCCCCAAAACCTCTAGCCTTGAAACAGTCAGTTAGGTCTTGGCAAATTAACATAGACTTGTTTCAAGAACTTTTGCCTCCCCATAGAGACAAAAGAGCTACAGCACAGGCAATATTATTGTTATTCAAATTATTATCTGAAAAACCTGTAGGACAATTCCCCCCCCCAATTTCCTAAACTCAGAATGGGAAAAAAATCTCAAGTAAGATGAAAGAAAACTTTTGCAACTCACGTATATGATGATAAACTGCTATCGTAGGTGGAAACTACACCATAATTTTCTTCATTATACCGAAACATATCATTGGGATCCCATCCATTAGACTGGAAGAAAATGAAGCTCATTTTTTAAAACAGCAGTTTTTACTCCTTAGAATTTTCTACTGTGTTATCAATCTTTAATCAGTATTAAATATGCAGAGACCGTACAAAGTAAAACTTCCAAATAGGTGGACCAAAGCTGGACAATAATTTGCTACAAAAAATCATTTCATATTATAATGAGCCATAAAGTTATACTGGAATGGGGGTTAGCTTTGTTAATTTTCTTCTTCCTGTTTCTGTTATTTAATATAAGGGATGGCTCTCAGAGAACAAAATGTAGGTGACAAAAATTTTTTTAAAAGACAAAAAAAACTTGGCTAAAATGCTTTTGTTAAGTGATGAAGTAGAAAAGTTGAGATTGGGACACATAATCTTTTACTAGTGGTAAAAGGTAATTCTTCAAACGTTGGTGGTCTGGTCCATGCACGGGCAGGGGATGTTCAAAGAAAGGACTATCACAGCTACCTTTCATCAGGTAAACTGTGAGAAAAAACTTTGACAGTATTTTCCAGTCACATTTTCAGTTTCACCAGAATTGCCTGAAAACACTGGATCCCCGGGGGCAAAAGGTCAGACCTGTTCTGCCATTCACTAAGTGTGTGTGATTTCAGTATATTAACTTCTCTAGGTTGGAACTGCCACAGAAGTAAAATGAAGCATTTAGATGACATGATCTGTAAGTTTTCTCTTTCCAATTCCAAAATTTTAAGTTGCTTTAATTGAGTTCTATTAAGTCATCCTAAAGGATCCCATTAGGTTCCACGAGACAATTTTCAGAAACACAGAACTTTGAGGAAGGAAGGCAGCAGGTTACAGAAGAAATCTGCCGGATTTTGAAGAGGAAGTGGGTTCAAAACCTTTCTCTATCACTTTAAAAAGTCACTTGAACTCTTTAGGCCTGAGTTTCCTTAACTGTAAAGTGAGGAGGTTATACTAGGTACCCAAGGTGCCTTCCAGCTCTACTGCTATGATTAAACAAGTCTCCTTATATTGATTCTCTCATTTCATTCTCTTAATCCCTTACAATCTGGCTTCTATCTCATCATTCCACTGATGAGGTCAGAAATGGCCCTCTCCAAAGTTACCAATGATCTTTTAGTGGCCAAATCCAAGGGCTTTTTCTCAATCCTCATTGTCTCTGCAGCCTTTGTCTACATGGATCACCCTCTTCTCCTGGATACTCTCTTCTCTCTCTCCTGTCTTTCCTCCGATTTATCTGACCACTCCTTCTTAGTCTCCTTTGTTTGATCTTCCCTCCACATCACATCCTCTGTCTTGAGCCCTCTTCTCCCCCTCTATACTCCTCGTCACTTTCGGGGATTTAATGACCATCTCCATGATGATGATTCTCCAATCTATTCATGCCGCCCTCACCTCTCTTGTTGACCTCCAGTATCACACCTCAAACTGGATGTCCAGTAGACATTGTAAACACATCCAAACTGTGCCTCATTATCTTCTAGTGACTCTTCTCCTTTGCAAACCTCCCTCTTACTATAGAGGACATTGCCATCCTCCTGGTCCCTCAGGCTCACAACCTAAGGAGTCATCCTCACTATCTCTGACCCTCCACATCCAATGTGCTGTCAATGTCTATCACTTTCACCTTTTTTAACATCTCTCCAATACATCCCCTGCTTTCCTGTGACCTGTCACCTCCACCCTACCCCCACCCCCACAAGCTGTAATCACCTCACCCCTCAACTGCTATAATGATCTAATGGTGGGTCGGCCTGCCTCTAGTCTTTCCCCACACCAATCCTTGAATCCAATTCAGCCACTAAAGTAATTTTTCTAAAGCACAGGTTCAACCATGTCACTCTCCTAATCAATAAACTCCAGTGGCTCCCTATTACCTGTCACCTCCAGGATCTAATACAAAATATTGTTTGGCATTCAAATCCCTTCATAACCTAGCTCCCTCCTACCTCTCCAGCATTCTCACACCTTCCCCACAACATACTCTTTGATCCAGCAACAATGGCTTCCTGGATGTTCCACAAACAAGACATTCCATCTCTGGGCTCCCAGCATTTTTTTCTGGCTCTTTCCCATGCCTGGAATGCTCTCCCTCTTCATCTTGGCCTCCTGGCCTCCCTGGCTTCCTTCAAGTTGCATCTAAAATCCTACCTTCTATAGGAAGCCTGCCCCAACCTCTCTTAATTGTAAGTCTTCTACCAACTGCTTCCTATTGATTGTGTAGATAGCTTGCTTGTACATAATTGGTTTCCTTGTTGTCTCCACCATTAGATTATGAGCTCCTGAAGGACAGTAACTATGGTTTACCTCTCTTTGTATCCCCAAAGCTTAGCACAGTGCCTGGCATATAGTAGGCAAATAATAAATGCTTGCTGACTAGGAGGGGATTCATTTCAGAAATATTCAATAAATTTAATGTGATCATCATCATAATGCTTAAAAATATCCTCAAAGACATAATTTTCTTAATAATTCAACTGGCAAAAGTGATAACTAGTTGTTCCTGTATCTGTAGAAAGACCAGAAGGTAGACTTCCCACTTAGTGCCACCCTCACTAGAGGATGACAGTCAGTGGTGGCCAAGAAAACTTCTCAACATGAAAATATATGCCCTAACTTGTGCAACATGCAGTATACTTTTGCCTCCAGTAATTTGTCTAATCTTACTCTTTGGTCTCTGATACCACATCCCTTCCACAACACAGTTTACACAGTGACTTAATTATGGCCCTTCAGCTATTCATTATACATGTACCATTCAACCAATTGTGCTATGTGGACCATTAAATTTCTAGTAGACAATTCAAAAAGGGGAATATAATTAAAAACTATCTTATGAAAATATCACCTCACACTTTTATTAACTGATCTCCTTACATCTAGTCTCTTGCCCCACTCCAACTGACTCCCCACAGAGCTACCAAATTAATATCCATAAAGCTCCATGTCACCACACCACACGTGACCATGTCACACAAACCTTCGCTCATTTCTTGTTGTCTTCATCTGATCACAATCTATTGTCATTCTACCTCCCTCTGCCTTGCATCACCAAACCCTGTGACTTCCAGTACCTCAAAACCACAGTTCTTTCCCAGGTCAGATCCCCCAGGCACAGGCTATATACTCCCCTCCTTCCTTCCCTATCTTTACCATCCAGTGAGTCAGGTCAAAGGTCCTCCTCTCTTGACTCTCTCCTTCCTGTATCCTATCACCACTTTCTCCCTACCAAGCCTCAGCAATGGATAATGAGCACCATCTTATCTCTTTTGGTTCCCCTTCTACCTATCTGACCATTCCTTCTCAGTTTCTTTTGCTGGATCATCTTCTATAATGCACCCACAAACAATAGATTTCCCTTAAGGATTTAACTGACCCTCCCTATATGTCATTTCACTCAGTAATCTCATCAATTGACATGGATCCAATTATCATCTCTATGCAGATAATTTTCAGTTCTATCAGTCTAGTCCTAAACTCTCTCCTGACCACAAGTCTCACATTTTCAACTGCTTACCGGGCACCTAAAACTAGATGTCCCACAGACAATTTATATTCAATATGCCCCCAAATGAACTCATTATCCCACCCCCCAACCCTCCTCTCTTTCTAACTTCCAAACTACTGTGTACGGTACCACCATCTCTCAAGTCACCCAGGCTTATAATCGAGGCGGTATTCTCAGTCTATGTCACCCATATCCAATCAGTTTCTAAGACCTTTCTCTTCTCTAACACTGCCACTGTCCTGGTGCAGGCCTGCTCATGGGTCTCCCTGTCTCAAGGCTCGCCCCACTCCAGTTTACCCTCCACTCAGTTGTCAAACTGATCTTCCTAAAGCACAGATCTAACCGTGTCACCTGCCTCACTGATAAGCTCAGGCACAATGTAAACTGCTTGAAGGCAGGAACCATTTCTTGCTGTCAGATTTTTTATCACCAGGAGAACCTAGCACAGTCACTTGCCCTTTGTAAGACTTTAATAAATGTTTTTTTTTTTAACTGAATCACTTAAAGCAAAGGCTGATATTGATTTAAGTCAAAGTATACTGTTTCCTAGATTAGTCTCTTGAATACTGGCAGCAATGCAAACCCCTGAGGGACTAAAGATACCACATCCAGTCCCATGCCCAAAAGTATCACCTCAAGATAACTAAGGATGCTTCACCTGTTACTGGCTAGGTGTTCTAGAAAGAACACTGGTTTTTATCAAGACATTAATTTTTGACAAACAGTCCAATATTTCTATTTTCCAAAATTCAGATATATAAAATGGTAACAGATGACCATATAGTTTTGATTTATCTTTACTAAGCATGTAGTATTGACAGGCTAAGATCACATAAATCTAAAAAATAGGAGGTAAAAAGCTAATTCTCCAGTCCAATAATTAAGTGTTACATGGAAGTGACTATGGTTGGGTTCTTTCAGATCCTTTGAAGTTGAACAAGATTAGAGCACTATTCTAGAAATAGAACATATCCATTATCTGAGAATTGGCCCAACTGGAGAAGAGGGTTAACACAGGGATTAGCTAACCACTCCTAAAAACCATGTCCTCAGGGATGCAGGAAGGGCACCACTGAAATCAGACCCTTCCAGGATACTCCTGTAGCCCTTGAAGTGTACGGAGGTGATCTGCAAGCTCTGGAAGGTCTCTATACAGTTGGATGGGCTACAAAACTAGACCTAGCAAAAGTGGTATGTGCAAAGGGGGAACTAGGGGCAGCTAGGTGGCACACTGAGTAGAGCATTGGCCCTGAATTTTAATCTGGCCTCAGACACTTGACACACTTACTAGCTGAGTGACCTTGGGCAAGTCATTTAACCTCAATTCCCCTGCCCCCCAAAAAAGGGGGGGACCATTATGTGATCAATGTTTTAGCCACAGCAATAATAAAGTCCACAAAGAGAGACCAAGAATAATATGCTCATTTCCCCCTCAACAACAGAGATGTTTAGCTTCTTAAATGCAAGCTATTATTGTCATAAATGAAACAGACATTCATAGGAAACATCATTGACTCTACAGCTCCATTTTTTTCAGATAGTGAAACCAGGTATAACCCAGGCTAAGTGTACTGCCTTTATCTTCATCTACTAATCTGAATTAAGAAGTTATTTGTAATTTTGAATCACAAACATAATTCACTAGGAATTAATCTTACTCCTATAAGACCATTATAAAAAGTTGAGAATTCTTGTATTGGCAACTTTTTGCATCAAGAAATGTTCTTATTTATATAACTAACCAACTTTAAAGAAATTCACTTCAATTAATTCTCCTAAAAAACTAGGACTGCACAGGATAATCACATGTACGATGACCTGATTTCTTATATTATGTGGTACTATAACAGCTAGCCAAGTGCCTACCATAGATAACTATACAATTAATGAACTGAATTGCAAATGTTACTTACAACATCAGTCTCTAAAGCCTCAAACTCTTCATTGGTGGCAGTTTCACCTCCATCCCATGGTTCAAGGTCCTTCTCTTTGTGTTCACCATTTACTTTAGCACTGATAGCTGAATCAGTAAAAGCATCTGTAAAAGATTTTAATTGAAAGGTCACTAAATCAGGCAAATAATTGCAAAGGATATTCTTAAGTTACAAGACAACTAAATAAGTGCACTGTTATAAAGTCTGAAAATCAGCTTTAGATTTGCCAACCCAATATTCACAATAAGGATGTTTTGAAGATTCAATTAGTTCAGACATGGTTCAATGAAAATTGCACATCATTCAATTAGTTCAGATATGGTTCAATGAAAATTGCACATCATTCTGGATGGCTATTAGAGATCATTTCAAACTAATACAATTTGAGGACGTGATATATTTTTTGCTGCTACAGTTAACATTAAAATAAATTATTTTAGATTTTTGAAGTGACAAAAAGATACCATCTATAACAAAGGAATCTTTTGCTTCACAAATCCATTATGTATACATTTATATTGTCTATGGCCAAAAACACAAGACTTTATTCTCCAAATCCAAAACATCCATATGCTAGGGACAGTTACTTTGGTCAGTATTTTAAACAGAAAAGAACAAAATCCAGGTATCTATAGAACTACTCTGTGTGAAGAAGGCCACTGCAACAATCATAAACTCCAATAAGGAAAAAGAGCCACTCGGTCCTAGGGAGTCTTCAAATAAAGGCTGAATAAGTACATGTTGGGTATGTCACAATGGAGACTCTTTTCACGTATGGGTTAGACTAGCTAGCCTCTGAAATCCCTTTGAATTCCTGTGTGATTCTGCAAAAGTAGTGAAGAGCCTGGAGTCACTTTATTAAGAACTTGAGAGTCAGTTGTTCTCAATCTACTACTGGGTATCTTTCTTCAGTCAATCACTGGAAGTCTGTCAATATCCTGTTCTCCTGTTACCCAGCAACAACAGCTTATAGGAACTAGAGGGCAGCAATGTCAAGCGATAAGTTCTTAAAGAAACATCTTCCTAGCTGGAATGCAGAAACCAAGCAGGCATTAAGCATGCAGAAATTAGAGTTAGGGGTTCAAATCTACCAGTTATGTGACCTTAGGCAAATCCTTTCTACATTTGCCAACTATAAATGAAGAAATGAGATGACCTTTGAGTTCTTTTTCCAGTTCTACGTAGTTATGATTTTATGACAAAATACTGAGTTTGCAACTCAATCAAGGTATGCCCTCTGGTGGAGAATATCAGCTCACAACCCTGGCCCAGTTAGTCCAAGCGTAGATGTAGCAAATTTGCCAGACACTGCTATCCCACTCCTGGAATTTGCCAGCACATGTCATAGAGAAGGATATTATAACTGAACCTAGACATTTTGTTTCATATAAGGAAACAAAAGGAAAAAGTACAACTACTTTGGACCTCCTGGGAACAAACCATCCCACAGCAGCTATAAATCAAGAGCCCTGGCCAAAAACCATGGAAATGATAGGGCCATGGCATCTACACCAGCTGCTCTCACTCAAACTAACTTCAAAATTACAGAAAGCTGTATGTGGTTGGTAGGGATGATAATTATCTACAATGCTAAGAGCTTTTCTCTCTCAATCTCTCCCTAATGTTCAAACCCCAATACCTAAAAGAATTCAAAGGAGAGTTTCTAATAAAGAGGGAATTTGAATCAGGTAAAAAACCAGTAGTTTAGTCAATCAAGTCTGCCTCCTGAGAACTACTATTAGTTATCTATCTGCCTTGGAGAAGCGGGTTTATAAGATCAGAAGAGGAATATAAGGGTGTAGGGGTCATCTCGTCCCAAGACACAGCAGCTGGAGACAGGGCACTGTGGGCCCAGGTCTGGCCTCAGACAAATCTTTATGCTTCTGTTTCCTCATCTATAAAGAGGTGGTTGGACTCCGTGACTTCTACTGTTCCTTTCAGCTCCAAATCAAGAAGACCTCACAAAAAGTATGTAGATTCAAAACGTCTAACGTCCAGCATAGTAGTACTATATTTTACATAGTAGGTATTTACTGAAAGCTGCTTGTTTTTGTTAAATTGGATGATTTGGTGTAACACAACATTAATATTTCTTTTTCAGTATCCTTTAAATAATGAAATTCATCTCATGAGCTTTTGGAATGTGAAATTTTGTACAATCTTCTCCTCAAAAGGAATTTAAATTCCTACTCAAAAAATAAAGAGGAAATCAAATATATAAACCTCCATCTAGCCATACTAAAACTATTAGATTTAGTAATTAGATGATCAATTTATATCTTCAAATTCACATTAATATACTATTTACAACCATTGTTAAAAATTTTCAAATAAAAAAAAACTAAGGCATTGTAGATTAAGTATCCAATATGAAAGATGTTTATGTTTTTGGATTCAGGAAACTAAAAGTCATGTGAAAAGAGTTGCAAATAGCAAGTGAAAAAACATTTTTTTTAAATTGAGCACTCCTTTGTTCTCTTTTAGAGGGTGTATGTGTGCTAAAATAAAGGTATCCTGAATTCTAAAAAATAACTTCGTCTTTGGGAAAGGGTCAAGACCACAACAAGCTGTCCTCAAATCCTAAGTTTGATACATAAAAGAAAGAGTTTTAAGTTGATTAAATGGGCATAACTCTGAGAAAAAAATTAAAGAGAGACTTCCCAACTGAAGCCAAAATGAAAAATCATCTATATATTTAAAGCCCACTTAGCAACAACTTTTCAACCCTATAGTGATTTGGCAGACCATGATTTGATTTCTAATAAGGGACACATCCTGCCAGCTTATTTTATTTTGCTTTGTCCTTCCTTTTTATCATCAATCTGGGATTTTGTGACACTGTCCTGCTAAAATAATTATTCAAGTGTCAATACGTATATATTAATTTCATTGAATGGTCAAGAAACAGACAATAATGGAAGGTGAAAGTTCAATAAAAACAAGTACAAGGTGAAATAATTAGTTTTCATATCATTAAGTGTTTTGACCAGAATTAAAGTCCCACTTTAAAGATGAGCTTTAGGAAATACAATACACAAAGGCAGAAAACTGAAGCAAGATGAACTATTATTTGTTAGACTTTGGAGAAAAACTTATTTGTAAGGCTACTGTGCCACCTGGCAATAAATGCTATGTGCAGGTTAAGATCCCAGTATTCCAACTACAGAATTTTAATATTAACCGTATTACTTTATCCTATCCCTTTTTTAGAGGCTGACCAAGTCTTACATACCTCATCCTGTACTGTCATCCAGATAATCTGCAAATACCTTTGATCAAGTACTCTAATTTTGTGCAGTTTGGCAATATGTATTATTTTGTTATTACATTTGAGATATCATAACTAAATAGCAAGGAAATCAGCTGGCAGTGAAATATTCTCAACAGTACAGTGGAAATTTGCATGCAGATTCTTATAGTGCCATAATACACAAGCCAAGTATATTAATGTCCATTACACAGTGGAGTGAGAAACGAGCATTATGACAGCAAGATGCAGTAACAAAACGGGACTGCTAAAAAAAAAAAAAGGTTACCTGTTTCTGAAGGAACTACAGATATAGAAAGAGAAAAAAAATTAAAATAATCAGATAAAGTCAAGAAAGATTTAATTCTTCAGTCCTCAGTAAGCCTGTCTCAATACATCTACGCATATGTGTATATATGTATATATACACATACACTCACATGTATGTACACACACACACACATGCGTACGCGCACTCACACACACACACGTAAAACCAAAGAAAGCTTCTGCTATCAAACACCCAACTCATAAACATTCCTTAGAGACAAATAAGGTTGCATGGAAATCTCCTTCCTCCCCTCCCCTCAAATCTATACCCCAAAATCCAAGGGGCAGCAATCTAGGTATCCTGAGCCAATGGCTCCACTCTGTGGCTGGAAGGAGAAAATTAATCACCATCTCCTTCCCTTCAGAAGATGGTTTCACTACCCCCTTTCTCTATATTTTACAAATTTCAGCTTCATAAATTTGATCTCAGAAAATCACTTCCTCACTAATATATCCTTTCAAATACATTCCCACCATTTTCCCAATCTATGCCCTGTCACTTCAAGGTAATTTCTTTCTTTCCCTTTTTTGTGCCCTACACCATCACCCCCGCTGAATTTGTAAGCCAAAGCTGATTTTTGTCAAGCAATAGCCTTAACGATAAATTTTAAAACGAATTCAATTTCATTTATTTTGCTTAATCACTAGCATCATAACAATATTGTTTTCTACATCTTTTCATTGCAAATATATAGTATTTCGACTAATTACATGCTCAACAAGATATTGTGGGATAGCCTAAATAGCTAACTGCCATTTATAACATTATTTCATTAAGAAAACAGATCTCCTAATAAACTTACAAATGAACTTTTGGATCTTATACATGGTAGTTTGGGACAGTTTGTTATTTAGAGAACAAAGACCAGGTTCTTGACTACACTTAGAATGTATTCATGCATTTCAAAGATTTGCAATACAATTGTAACTAAGGTTACATAATCTTTCTTTAAAAAATTGAAAATTATTGTTCATTCTTTAATTTTAAGTGACCCACCATAGACAATGAAAACATAAAAATGAACCCTTTGAAAAAAACTTAAATGGATTGATAGGGGTCCTTTTACTTTTAGTAAAGAGCTAACTCAACGTTCTAGCAAAAGGAATAAAACACTAAATTCAAGTCAGCCTTTAGTCAAAGGTACCTAAGGGGAATCCTAAAAAATTTCAACAGAAAACTAATGACTATAGAATAAATTCAATAGGCTACCACAAATATATTTATAATCCCCCACAAAATCCTATTCCAACACCTGATGATGGCATGGAAGTGGCCTTGGGTCCTCAAAGCTAAACCCACTAAGTGCAAGTTTTAGCAGGTTTCATCATGCCAGAAATCTTCAAATAAAATCCTAGACAGGAAATGAGTGGGCTTGGAGGGGTCAGTTCATAAAAGCCTCAAGAATTATTTGACCACATGAACCACCAGAAGAAAGTTAAGGTCTATAATTGCCCTCAGGCTCATGTGGCACCATTTGGCTTTTTGCAAGAACAGAAAAGCATACAGAGGATGTAACACTCACAATTTTAGACCATCTAGGAACATTAATTTAACAACAGGTATTCCAAATGCACAACCTTTTCTGAATAACCAAAAGGACTGAACTACCTTTGATGGTGACAATTCTAATGGGGGAAAAATAACCAGAAGACAAAAAAAAGTTGCAGCTAAATGGTAAGAGGGTTCACAGGCTCCCCCTGAAACAAACAAAAAAACCAATTGTTGGAGGTGGCTTCAATGACTAAAGTTATTATTGATGGAATGTTAGCAAAATGCAAAGTAAGCAAAGACAGAAAAGATATAAAATATAGACTGGCAAATCAGGAATAGAAAAAACTTCAAAAGACTAATAAAAGTTACTCATATTGAGAAATTAATTTTAATAGGGATAAATGTAAATTTCATTTTTAGCTCCTCAAAAATTTACTTTTCAAGTTTGAGGTGACACAACAATTCAGCTGAAAATGTTCAGGTTTTAATGGATAGTAAATTCAGCGAGTCAACTGAGATATAGCAGTGGCTCCCATTTAGTGCTTGACAAGCACTCAGGGTTTTCCCACAATGGTTAAAAGGGTTCTCATCTCAACATATCCTTCTTTTCCAACAAGTATGTCTGAAGCATTCTAAGTTTGTTTCTGAAATAATATGATACAATCATGATCACAATAATTTTCATCTTTGTGCAGCTATTATGTCCAACTCTGACCCCTTCTAACTAAGCACAGCCTGTTCTCAGTTTCTCAACTTGTCATCAAATTGTTTCCAAACCACCAATAAGGTTCAACATTCCTGCACAAATATGATTCCCAATGGTAAGAGACATGTGCATACTCTCATTTGCATACTCTACCATAATAGCTCCTTCCTTCCGGATACCCTATAATCTTAATGCATCAGCTATGTAATTACATAATCAAGATATTATAATCACAGATGGGTGGTACAGTGGATAGATACACTGTGCCTGGAATCAGGAAGATTTTAGTTCAAATCCAGCCTCAGATCCTTACTCTCTGTGTGATCCTGGGCAAGTCACTTAACCTGTGTTTGCCAGTTTCATCAACTGTAAAACCAGAAAAATAACAGTACCTATCTTTTAGGGTTGTGGTGAGGATTGAATGAAGAAATATTTGTAAAGCACTTTACAGTACCTGGCACAGAACAAGTGCTTAATAAATGCTTGTTCCTCCCTTTCTTACATCGCAAATGTGAAGTTGTTTGAAAAACACCCACTGGGCATGGGCATTTTACATGCCAACTTGAAATCATCATGGACCATAACAAATGTTCTGAAGAAAAAGATCTTATATTGCCTCTCACTGCAGTAGCAGGGCTGTTTTCAGATTTAAACTCATCTTCCAATTGTATTACTATTCTTCTATCTGGCATATTTTTTAACGAACTGAATGTCAACAATGATTGGTTGTTCTAGTAGTTTTTGTGAGATTGTAGTCCCAGTATGTTAGTGGTAGAAAAGATGAAAGTTACATCTGAAGAGATTCTTTCCTTTCCTTACAACGGTTAATGTATGGACAGCATGTCCCAAAAGTATCAGTGAAGTTTTAAGCTTTAAACTCAAAGATTTGCATGAATGTTGTTAAAAAAAAAAGGAATACATGCAACTGAATGTTAAGTACATTTATCATTTATTACTGCACTTATCATTAGCCAGTAATGAACAAAACATCTTAGCTAATTATTCATTTTCATCAATTGTTTAGGTGACTAAAAATGTACAAACCAACCAACCATATACAAGATAAATAGGAAATAACTGATAGCAGGAAGGCACTAGACTAGACTTAAGAGGGACTGGGAAAGAATTCCTGTATAAGGTAGGATTTTAATTGAGATTTAAAGGAAGGCACGGAGGTCAATAGTTAGAGCAATGGAGAAGTGTTCTGGGCACAAGGAAAGAAGGCCCAAAGTAAGGAAATAAAGAGTGTCTTGTACATGGAGTAGGCAAGAGGCCAGTGTTACTGGACCTAAGACCAGAAAGGCAGTGGGAAGTTACATTATAAAGGGGTCTGAATGGCACATAGGATTTTAGATTTAACTACTTTTCTCATGGGGGAAAAATGCCATCACACCACACAGATCTTTGGCTGATTAAAATAAAATAGAAAAAGAGAGAGAAAAGAAATAGTATCTTGTGTTTTTCTTCTGACCCTTGAACCTAAATCAGGGCAAGTTTTATCAAGGGGCAAGCTTCCTACACCTTAGTCAAGCTAATTTCATACTTCTTTGTTCATAGGTATGTATTTCATGTAGGATGTAGGATGTGAGCATTCCAACATACCTATCAGCTATAAATAGATTTCATTAGCATATCAAACTTCTCACACAAAATATGCTTCTAAAACAAGCAAGAATGATTTAATAAGATTATAAATATTTGAAAATTTTTTCCAATGTACACACAAATATTTTTCCTGACAATGCTGTCTTAAGGAAACATATCTACCTAGAAGCTGTTTCCTAAATTACCCTAAATCCAAGGAGCAGTAACAAAACATTGTCTGAGGATCCCGATCCTACATGGAGACAACAGTTTCAGACAGGGTCAATATTTTTTTTCCCTTGCCTATACTTATAGTTACATATGACGGCTTTCTTCAGAGGGGAGGGATCAAATGGAAGAGTTAAGAGAAAAACCATAACTACAGCTGAAAGTGACACTAAAAAAAGAGGGGAGTGGATATCAAAAGAAGTAGAGCAAAAAAAGAGTCAATGAAACATTAAAAAATAATCAGAAGAAAGTAAGTTCAAAAGGAGGCATAGATAAAATAGGGCAATTTTGTAACTAAAACATTAAATTTAACATACTTAAAAAAAAAACCACCACCAAGCTATATGTAATCAGATTCATGGTTGTGACATACACAATTCTCCTCTCAAACATAAGGAAATGTTGGCATTTTTGATGTTTACCAAGTTCATAAAAGTAAAGAAATTTAAAAAAAAAAACCAATTATCAGTAACAGTAAATCCCAGAATGAACTGAGGTGGAAACGTTTTGCATGAATTCGTATGTATAATGGGTATTGTATTTGCTTTGCAGGGCTGGGGAGGGGGGTGGATTTTGGTACTAAAAATAAAATTGAATGAGGAAAAAATATGGACAATACAACTTTTTTTAAAATCATGATTTTACAGATGGAGGCACAAGGTCCTAGGCAACAGCATGAGCATACTAAGAGGTACTTCCTGATCTATCCTGGTCGCCTTCAAGTCTCAATTCACAGCCTACCTTCTGTAACAGGCTTTTTCAGGTTCTTCTCAATGCTAGTGGCTTCCCTCTGAGATTACCTCCAATTTACCCTGTGTCTATCTTGTATGTACATAGTTGTTTACATGTTGCAGCCCCCATTAGATTGTGAGCTCCTTAAGGTCAGGGACTGTTTTTGTCTTTGTACTCTTAGAACTTAGCATTGTGCAGGGCACACAGTAAGAGCTGAATATGTGCTGACTGACAAATTATGCTCATTTCCTTTTTAATAGAGATTTACTAGACTGTCAGTTCAAGGGAATAAGACAGACATAATTCAATTTTGTCCCAGAATTTTTTCTTAGCAAGTTCCTTAAGATATTGGTAAAATTGAGAAACCTGGCTCAGTAATAATATGGTTATCTGCTTAAGCCTATATCCTCAGGCAACACATGGAATACAGGGTTCAGTTCTGGAGGCACAATTTAAAGAGTGCTTTAAGTGAAAGAGATCCTGACTGACAGCCTGAACTCGGGCACTACAAGCATGCATTAGGTGGAGGCAGAACACTACTGATGGGAATGAAGAAGAAAGGAAAGAATCAAAAATGTATAAGACTTCGAGAGCATGTGCAAGAAAGAGAGAGCGAGCATGAGAGCAATTCAAAGGGAGATGGAGAAACGGGCTTGGAGAGAAAATAAGGAGTTGGGGGGGGGGGGGGCGGTGGAGCCAAGATGGCGGCTGGAAAGCAGGGACTTGTGTGAGTGCCCCACCAGGTCCCTCCAAAAACCTATGAAAAATGGCTCTGAACAAATTCTAGAGCTGCAGAACCCACAAAATAGCAGAGGGAAGTAGGGCTCCAGCCCAGGACAGCCTGGATGGTCACTGGGTAACGTCTATCGCGCACAGAGCTGGGAGCAGAGGGGAGCGGAGCCCAGTGTGGGCCGCACCCAGACCAACCAGACTGGGAGCCCAGTGAAACAGGCCCTAGCGCCCTGAATCAGAGAGCTGTGGCAGTCACCAGACTTCTCAACCCACAAACACCAAAGACAACAGAGAAGGTTAGCGGGAAAAGCTGCAAGGAGTGAAAAGGTTCAGCCACCACCCTGGGGGCAGCAGAGGAGGTGCAGCTATAGAACTACAGCTGCAGCTGCTTCCAGCCCCAGGCCCACTTGGTAGGAGGAATTAAGTGGCGGATGAGAGCAGGAGTTCAGAGCCTCTTAGATCTGAGTCAGGTCCAGGTTGGTGGTTCTTGGGGGAGGAGGAACGCTGGTGTGGCAGAGCTTGCTGTGTAGAAATAACTCTGAAAACAACAGTACATCCCCTCAAGCTTGAAACAAAGTACTCTTTACAAGCAGTCGTACCCTGACGAAAAACTCAAGGGTCAAGTAAGTTGGCTGGTAACATGGCCAGGCAGCGAAAACACGCCCAGATTCAGTCTCAGACCTTGGAATCTTTCTTTGGTGACAAAGAAGACCAAAACATACAGCCAGAAGAAGTCAACAAAGTCAACGGGCCTACATCAAAAGCCTCCAAGAAAAACATGAACTAGTCTCAGGTCATGGAAGAGCTCAAAAAGGATTTGGAAAAGCAAGTTAGAGAAGTAGAAGAAAAACTGGGAAGAGAAATGAGGGTGATATGAGAACACCATGATAAACAAGTCAATGACTTACTAAAGGAGACCCAGAAAAATACTGAAGAAAATAATACCTTAAAAAATAGACTAACTCAAATGGCAAAAGAGCTCCAAAAAGCCAATGAGGAGAAGAATGCCTTGAAAGGCAGAATTACCCAAATGGAAAAGGAGGTCCAAAAGACCACTGAAGAAAATACTACTTTAAAAATTAGATTGGAGCAAGTGGAAGCTAGTGACTTTATGAGAAACCAGGATATTATAAAACAGAACCAAAGGAATGAAAAAATGGAAGACAATGTGAAATATCTCCTTGGAAAAACCACTGACCTGGAAAATAGATCCAGGAGAGATAATTTAAAAATTATTGGACTACCTGAAAGCCATGATCAAAAAAAGAGCCTAGATATCATCTTTCAAGAAATTATGAAGGAGAACTGCCCTGATATTCCAGAGCCACGGGGCAAAATAGAAATTGAAAGAATCCATCGATCGCCTCCTCAAATAGATCCAAAAAAGAAATCTCCTAGGAATATTGTCGCCAAATTCCAGAGCTCCCAGATCAAGGAGAAAATACTGCAAGCAGCCAGAAAGAAACAATTTGAGTATTGTGGAAACCCAATCAGAATAACCCAGGATCTGGCAGCTTCTACAGTCAGGGATCGAAGGGCTTGGAATACGATATTCCGGAGGTCCATGGAGCTAGGATTAAAACCAAGAATCACCCAACCAGCAAAACTGAGTATCATGCTCCAAGGCAAAATATGGACTTTTAATAAAATAGAGGACTTTCAAGCTTTCTCAGTGGAAAGACCAGAGCTGAATAGAAAATCTGACTTTCAAACACAAGAATCAAGAGAAGCATGAAAAGGTTCCTCAGGAGACAAGTAAGATGACCTGGTACTCCCATTTCTTCAAGGACTTGCCAGATTTTGTCATGATCCACACAAAGACTTTAGTGTAATCAAATGAAGCAGAAATAAACATTTTTCTAGGGGGGAAAAAAAAAAGAAAATAGGGAGTTCATGTGATATGACATTTGAATGGAAACATACACTGGGGGAAAAAGTCAGTGCTAAATACACTGATGTAAGGGCAAGGTACAAAAATTATAGCTAAGTCTATGGGAGGTACTAAACTATAAATGAATTGAGTTGAGAACCAAGATGTATGGGGCATCTACATTTACAGGATGGGAAGAGAAGGCAGGAAAAGTAAAAGATCAAACAGAAAGGAAGACAACTAAAATAGAAGAATCAAAGAATATAAAAGCTGGAAGGGGTGAGACAAATAATGCAAATTCATTTGACACATGAGTAAACTGAGGCCCAGGGAGGCAAAAGTACTTGGGTGGGATCAGCTAATAAATGGCAAAAACTTGAACTAGGGTTTTGTAATAGCTAGCTCAGTTTTTTTTTTCTTCCACATTACTCTGCTTCCAAAGTAGAAAGGAGAATTTAAAGAGTGTGTGTGTGTGTGTGTGTGTGTGTGTACACAGAGAGCTACAAAATGAATTCACAAAATGGGACTATACCAGAAGTCTACAATTTAACCATTAAAGAATGGATTCTGCAATTGTTTTCTGTATCCTACTTATCTTTACTTATTTTTTTGTCCTGTTGCCTATCATCAGTTTCTCTTCAGGACACAGGGAAAATTCAAATTCATCAACTTTAGGTACTAAGTCTTATTAATTCGCACTTTACTACTAACACAAGATCCCATCAGGGTTACATAACTGCATGCAATTATCTCATAACTGCTTTGGGGTTCTCCAAAGATGTGGCAGCCAGGTTTCCAAGTGAGGACTGAGAGAGAGTTACCAAATAAAATTCTGTTAAACAACCATCTGACAATCCAAACAGTACATCTATTATATACCCAGGGCTACAGGTAACTTTAAGAGATTATTTGGAAGCTGTTTGAAGACAGCATACAAGATGAACTGACTGATTTATTCACTCCCAATTTCCCGTCATAGATCAGGTTACCTCCTATTACAGTGAAAATTCAAGATTCAAACCCTGGCTGTAAATCCAGAGCTCTTTCTAGTACACCTTGCTATTTCTACTGTAAAATAAAAATAAGAATAACACCTACCTCACAGAATTGAGAGGAGGAATGAGATAATATTAAGTAAAGTACTTTGCAATTCTTAAAACACTTCTAGCCATTACGATGATTATGCAAAATTCACAAAAGTAAAATCATGTCTGTGAGACTTTGTTCTAGACTCAAAAAGCTAAAAGAGTTATGAGCAAAGCTCAGTCATCTGGAAATAACAGTGGTCATGTTGCTCAAAATCTAAATTAAGAAAAGTTACTCCCTTGAAAAGTAGAGAATGAAAACTATTTAGAAGTAGGGTAAGAGGCATTTGATAATGTAAGTCTGAAATTCCAAGACTGAGTACATGAAAACCAAAGTCACAGCTTTCACTCCAAGCATTCAGCTATTCCCTACTTAAGCTGCCATGTTAGGTCATTTTCTTTGGCAAAACAGTAATGCAGTCTAGTGTAGTGGACCAACTTATTCTCCCTTTGAGTTTCCTTCCTTGACCAAGTATTTCCTACGTGTCCACCAGGTTCCAGGAATGTGAAGTGTCCTGGGGACAGAAGGACACAAACAACAGTCCCTCCCCTCAAAGGAACTTCCTTTCTATTGGTGAGGAAGAGAACAGGAAACATCTACCTAAGAAAAGAAATACTATGCAATTTCCAGAGAAAAGTGTACTGATAAGTGGTCATGAGATCATCAGGAGAAGCTTCAGGTAGGAAGGGGCACATGAGCTGATCTGTGAAAGAAACTACAGGTCCACAGAAGAGGTGAGTAGGGAATCCTTTCCAGAAATGGAAAAAATCAGTTTAAGCTGACTGTAGAAAGTCTACTTGGCAAGAAACAAGAATGGCTTCAATGCCAAACACATGAGAATGGATCTGGTTCTACAGATAAAAGGGAGTAGCTGGAGCTTCTTGAGCAGAGGATTTGCTGGTGAGATCTGCAATCGTGTGGAGAATAAACTGAAGAGGTGAGAGACTTGGAACGATCCACCTGAGAGGGGTGAGTTCCAGAACAAGGGTGGTGATGATGTGGAGAACGAAGCAATGAGTTCTAGAGGTGAAATGGACAAGACGTGGCGATGAATTGGTTATGAAGAAAAGGGAAGGGAGAATGCGGCAGATGTCTTTGTCTCCAGTGTGACAAAGCTAGGGGACTGGAAAGTGCCTTCCACAAAATGAGAAATTCATAGCTAGTGCAGTAAGAGGAACAAGTAACGGAGCTCCATGGCCTGAGCTCCCATCTGAGCTGCTGCCTATGGGACCCTGGGCAAGTCACTTAATCTCTCTGGGCCTAAGTTTCCTCATCAGTAAAAAGAAAAGGTCATAGTAGATGGTCCCTTTTAGTTCTAGATCTAAGAGACTTATGATCAAGAAATGGGGAAAGTTAGAGGAAAGGAAGTTCTGCTGGACCCATGCTGGGTGGGATCTCTCTAACTGGATGTCCTACAGGCAGCTGCTAACAGCTCAGGAGAAAAACGAAGGCTGGATATGTACAATACCCCAAAACTTATTTGATCTGTGAACTAAGACTTTTGGGGCAGCAGGCACAGATCCAAGAGTTATCTCTACAAAGTCAGCAGTCAAGTTGAGAAAACAACTACTGAACACTTGCTGTGTTGCCAAGTCCTGTGCTAAGTGATGGGGACACAGTAAAAACCACAGTTCCCGCTCTTAAGGAGCTCATATTCTAATGAGGGCAATAACATACATTTATGTACACGCAAAAGAAACAATGAAATGGGAGGTAATTTTTTTTAAAACAATAGAAAAACATCAGAAAAACAATTGATCTGGAGAACAGATCAAAGAGAAATAATATAAGAATAGTTGGACTACCTGAAAAATACGATTAAAAAAAGAATCTTGATAAAACATTTTAAGAAATCATCAAGGAAAATTGCCCTTAAATCACTGAACAAGGAGACGAAGCAGAAACAGAAAAAAATCCACTGATCACCACCTAAAAGAGGAACACTTATAGGAATATCATAGCCAAGTTTCAAAGTTCCCAGGCTGAGGAGAAAACAATTTAAATACAGTGGAGCTACAATACGGATTATACAACACCTAGCAGCTCCTACATTGAAGGACCATAGATCTTAGAATACTATATTCCATAGAACAAAAGAGCTAGGGTTATGATTAAGGGCATCTCACCAGCAAAGTTAAGTAGAATCCTGAAAGAAAGAATGGACATTTAGCGAACTCAAAGACTTTCAGGTTTTTGTCATAAAAACCCCTGAACTTAAGGGAAAATTCGACATATAGCATCCAGGAGAAATATAAGGTAAACATTAAAACCAATTATAAAGTACTCAATAGGGACAAATTTGTTAATTCGCACACATGAAAATATTAGCAGTACTCTTATGATTGTTATCATTATTTGGGTAGTTTGAAAGAAAAAAATTTTAATTCAACAGTATGTTGGTTTCAGGAAATTAAAAATGAGAGATATGCACAAAGATAAAAATAAAAAATAAAGGGCAGGAATAGAATTTATTATGTAAAAAAAAGGCAGGGATAATAATCATAATCTCAAAGTTAAAACATTTAATTAAAAGTGAAAAATAAAGAAACTACACTATGTGTCAGCAATATTGTTTTAGGCCACTTAAATATCTAGACAGCATAAAATACCTGAGCATATACCTGCCAAAAGAGACACAGGAACTATATGAACATAAACTTTTCATGCAAATAAACTCAGATCTAAATAACTAAAGTAATATTTATTGTTCAGAGGTATGTAAAGTCACTATAATTTTTAAATGACAACTTTACCTGACTAATCTATTTATTCAATGTCATCCCAATTAAATTATTAAACAATTATTTTACTGAGAAGAAATAACAAAATTCATTTGGAAGAGCAAATGGTCAGGAACTTCAAATAAACCAGGAAAAAAAAGATGTAAAGGTAGCAGATCCAACAATATTACACCTTAAACTATAAGGAAGGAGTAATGTTGAAGTGCAAAAAGGATAATCTCTATTTTTTACATTAAAGTTTTCTTGTACAGATAAAATCTATGCGGCCAAGAATAGAAGGAACGCCGAAAACTAGGGGGAGACATTCGCAGACGATCCCTCAGGACGCGGTTGGGAAGGACACTGCTGTGGGGTAGGAAATGAGGAGCTGGTTGATCGAGACAACCATGGAGAAGGATGCTCCACCTGACTTCAGAGAGGCAGATGGCCGGTGGCGACGAGCACAGAGCAAACTTACATTCTTGTGTGTGAGTGCGTACGTGTATATGTGTATGTTTATAGATATCTACATACATGCATAAACATCCATGCTGAAATGTAGCCTTCTTTAGGGTGACGGGGAGGGAAGGGAAAAAAATAAGGCAAAAAGGACACAGCAGAGAACAAAGAAAACCAACGAGGAAGCAAAGAAAAGCTACATACTACAGTATTTATCTTACAGGTTTTCCTGAAATGGAAACTTATTGTTTTATACTGAATCCTCTCTTATGATCTGCTGTGTACATGGCAATTTTTTTTTCTTTTCTCATTTAAAAATTAAAAAAAATTATTAGAAGAAGAAGAAAAGGGGGGAGGGCAAGGGAGTGAAGAAGAAGTAGAGAAATGGAGATTGGGAAAGGCCTAATGACAGAAGGCAGGTCGAAGGTTGAATATGTTTGGAATCCAAGGAAGCCATAAGGTGGAGATTAAGGAGAGCATTCTCAGCATAGGGACAGCTAGGGAGAAGGTTCAGACCCGGCAAGCAGAGCCTGGTAGACAAGAACATCGAGAAAGCCAGAGTGGCTCCTTGTCACAAAGAAGTTCCTTTAGAAAGAAGTCGATAGACACATCCTGGCAGGTAAAATGTCTTTAATGGCCGATATACAAGCTGTTACCACTGACCCAACACCAGTGTTCCTGACGTTGATGTCACTTCAGACATCACTGAGAGGAAGATAAGAAACTAAGCAAAGAACGCTCTGACAACGGAAGGAGCATCCAAGAAGTCAATAGATAATAATCACCAAAATTTTGACTGGGTGATAAATATGGATTGAATGAACCTCCACGGAGGAAAAGCTATCGAGTGATGGTGATAGAGAATTAGGAAATAGCAATGGGAATTTGGACTCCCCAACTATGTGACCAGCAGGTTGGGGGAAGGGAGTCTGAGTGAATGTGTAACCAGTACCTGAAAGGGTGACCATGCTATGTAATCAGGAGGAAATCAGGTCTCAGGGCAACCAGATTTAAGGAGTTAAGAAAAGGAAAGATGAACTCAAGGAGTTGATGAAATCACCAAGGAAAATAAGGTATGAAAGAAGAGGGCCCTGAACAGGGACCTGGGATACTCCTACCCATACCTTAAAGTAAAATTAGCATGCAAAGATGACGGCACTTTTCAGATTAGCAAAAGGGTAGATCAGGGAACAAGAGGCATCAGCTACATGTATTTGTTGTTTGCCATGCAAGGAAAACAAATAAAAACCAGTATTTCAGAGCTCTCTGGAATTTGTAAGCCACGTGAAACAGATTCTGACCAACACTGTTAAAAAGCTATATATAGGTCATTATTATTTTCTAAAGAAAAGGACACTATGATAGAAAACCTCATATTTAAGGCCAATTCCATCATTTATCTGTGGTGGTTTCTAGTGTCTCCACAATTTTTCCAAGTAAAAAGGGGGGAGGGGCAGAATTACTGAGTCAGTGTCTTGAGAAGGTACACAAAAGATTGGTTTCACTTTTAACCAAATTCAGAATTGGTTGGGTTTCTTTTCCCCCTGCCCAGATTGAGATCATGTTTTCATTTTTCCTTCTCTTCTATTTCTGGTTCCTAACTAGCCAATAGCTAGAAGTAACATGTTGGTAGAACACAATCCCCACATGGCATTTCCCTAGAAAGCAAAGAACTGTCTTCTAAATATTCACTACGTAAGGTTGTTGTTGTTGTGTTTGTCCTTTATTCTTGAAGAGGACCATGACATCAGGGAGATAATGACAGAACTTGCAGCTGACTTTGATTTGAGTAAGGGAAGGCTGTGCAAGGTCACCAGCCTCACTTTCTCCTCAGAGTCAGAGGGTCGTGACCAGATATTCATCAAGATGACTGGAGATGGCCCAGGATGCAGTGGGAGACCCTGGCCCTTTCAGGCTAAGGTCTTTTCAGGTTCTCACTTTGAGAGGTAATGCCCATTCAGTGAATAGGCCTCTTCAAGAAATGAGTCAATCATGATAGAAAAAGCTATCCACATCCAGAGAAAGAATTATGAGGTCTTTTTTGTCCCCTTCTTTTTTGGTTTTGTTTCTTCTTTCTCATGATTCATTCCATTGGTTATAATTCTTCTTTACAACTTGACTACTGTGTAAATAAGTTTAACACGAAGGTATATGTAGAACCTATATTGGATTACATGCTGTCTTGGGTGGGGGGAGAGAAGGAGGGGGAGAAAATTTGGAACTCAAAAACTTATGGAACTGAGTGTTGTAAACTAAAAATATAAAATTTTTAAAACTTCACCAAAAAAAAAAGTGAGTCAGGGGATGGCCCCTTTAATTAAAAAAGAAAATCAAACTGGGAGGGGAAGACCCTCTGGGTCGCTGGCCAAAAGAGAAAGTTACTATTTAAATTCACTTAGAGCCAAGAGGGTCCAGAAAATGGCCATTAAGTGGTGCAGTAAACCTCAAGTTAACTATGCAGCTTTTGGCCATCAAAATTTATCTTCCTTTGGCGATCAGAGGCAAAGACAGAAGCATGGGCAGAGGTACTGAGAGCTGAGTTACCCAACTGACCGGGTCCCCGTTCAGACAGCTTGGACTACTCAGAGCAATCCTGAGAGTCTTCCCCTCCCAACTTGATTTTTTTTTTCTTTTTTGTAATTAAAGGGGCTATCCCTTGACTCACTTCTTAAGAGGCTTATGCACTGAATAGGCATTATCTCACTCGAAGTGAGAACCTGAAAATCCTTAGCCTGAAAGGGCCAGGGTCTCCCATTGCATCCTGGGCCATCTCGTTGTCCTGATGAATATCCGGTCATTGGACCCAGATGGCTCTGGAGGAGATAGTGAGGCTGGTGACCTTGCACAGCCCTCCCTCACTCAAATCCAAGTCAACTGCAAGTCATGTCATCACCTCCCTGATGTCATGGTCCTCTTCAAGAACGAAGGACAAAGTAAGGTGGGTTGTATAGAAGAGTAGCCTAGAATATGGCTATGAAATTATGTAAATGAGACTAAAGAGAACCACTATATTCATGCCGTCTAAGGAAGGCTGATTTCTACTTTGGAATAAATATTAGCAGTTGGTATTTTGTTATACTAGTTAATTTAAATTATGATTGCAGTAGTATTTTTGAAATGATGACATTTCTTCAACCATTTTGGCTCATTTTAGTTGAAGCAAAATGAATATGAGAATAAAATAATAATAAAATTATTTTTAACAACCCCAACAGCAATATGAATGTATTAAATTTGAAAAACAGGACATTTGTAAAGCATTTAGCACAGTGCCTGGCACATAGCAGGTACTTAAATGTTTATTCGGTAATTGTATTCCCCTTTTATTAGAACTCTCTATTTCTTTTTTTGCCATAAAAGATTAAGCTTTACTCAGTTTGACACGGGTGCTCCATTACTCTTTCCCCCTTCGTATATCAAAGGGTCACATATAACATACAGCACACACATACACACACCCAGGGTCATAAGCCGTATGGGAGACAGCATGAAGAAAAAGTAGGCACATTCCTCAATGTTGGAGAAAGGGTGTTGACAGTAATCCTCATTAGCTTGTCTGCTACTGTGATGCAGCACTGCAACTGATATGCTTGGTTATGTAGATTTACAAAATATATTATCTAATTTTTATTTAAAGTTATACTGTAGTTTTTATTTTTGTTCACTTGGAACACATTAAGATTTCTGCTGGCCTCCAGTCTTACATCTCCAACTTCCTTTCAGTTATCTCAAACTGGATGTCCAGTAGACATGGTAAATTCATTATGTCCAAAACAGAACTGATTAGCTTTTCCCCTAAAGCCTCATCACCTCTTGTCTTCCCTATTACTGTAAAGGGGAAACACTTATTTTCCTTGTGCCAGGCTCCAACCTAGGAGTCACTCTCTCTCACCACGCCCTCCCCCTTCAATATCTAACCTGTTTGCCAAGGCCTATTAATTTCACCTTTTCAAGATCTCTCAAATATAGCCCCTTCTCTCCTCTAACACTGCCACCCTCCCTGGTGCGGACCCCTTGTCACCTTGCACCTAGACTATTGCTACAGCCTGCTGGTGGGTCGGCCTGCCTCCAGTCTCTTCCCCACTCCAGTCCATTCCCCATTCAGAGATCAAAGTGATATTCCTAAAACCCTACCTAACTCAATAAACTCCAGTGGTTCCCTACTGCCTCCAGGACCAAATTCAAAATGCTCTGTTTGGCAATAAAAGTCCTTCATGACCTTTCCCCCACCTATCTTTCCACTCTCCTGATACCTTAACTTCCCCCCGCACATATTCTTGGATCCAGTGACACTGGCCTCCTGACTGTTCCACAAACAAAACATTCCATATCTGGGGCCCAGGCATTTTCTATGGTTGTCCTCATGTTGGGGATTATGCCCCTCCTCAGCTCCGACTACAGATCTCTCAGGCTTCCTTTAAATCTCAACTACAATCTCACCCTACAGGAAGCCTTCCTCAACCCCATCTTAATTCCAGTGAATCATTTCTTATTTATGCTGTATCTAGCTTACTTTCTCTCTCTATGTGTTTGCACGTTGTCTCCCCTGTTGGGACTGTAAGCTCCTTGAGAACAGGGATTGTCTTTTGCCTCTTTTTGTATCCCCAATAGTAGGCACTCAATAAATGTTTATTGATTAAGATGTCTATTAAGCAGTTGGAAATCAAGTCTGGAAGTTGAGAGAGATAAGTACGGGATGATCTGGGAATCATCAGCATAAAATAATGATTTTAACCCATGAGAACTGATGAGATCACCAAACGAAACAGTGCAGAGGGAGAACAGAAGGTCTGGGACAGAGCTTTAAGAATGCCCACCATTAGGAGGAAATGACCTAGAAAAAGATCTAGCAAAGGAGACAAAAGCAGGGACCAGACAGGTGGGTGAAGAACCAGGACAAGAGTAGAGAAATCAAAGAAAAGAGCGTGAAGAATAGTGACAAAGGCTACAGAAAGGTCAAGAAGGCTGAGAACTGAGGAAAGGATGGTAGATTTGACAACTAAGAGAACACTGGTAACTTTGGAAAGAACAATTAGAGGCACTATCGTGGATGGCCTCATCCAGTAGTTTAGCCACCAAAGTGGATGATGACAGGATAAGTGGATCAAGTGAAGGTTTTTTGAAAATGGGGGACACATGAGTATGTTCACAGGCAGTACAAAAGAAGAGACTGAAGACAAGTGAAAGAGTTAGGATAGCAGAGTAAGAAATCTGGTGGAGAAGATGAGATGGAATAAAATTCCTTGTGGGGCTTTAGAGGAGCTTTCCTTGATAAGGAGGAAAGTCATCACATCATGGGAGACAAGGGTGAAAAAGAAAATAGTGGTAAAAGGCATCTAGGGGATGTGAGATAAAGTAGAGGCGGGGAAAAGGAGCTCTCAGTAAATGGTCCCAATTTTTTTCAGTAAAATATGAGGCAAGGCTTGAATGAGAGGAAGGAGGCAGAGACATGGGAGGCTAGAGGAGAGATAAAAAGGTTTGGATGAGTAGCTGTGGTTAAATGGGATAGTGAGTCAATTAGGGAGGCACAAAAGGATTACCTTGCTTTACTGAGAGTTCAATTGAGATTAAACCAGTCAGCTGGTGATAAGGGGACAAGAGACTTGAATGCAGAAGACACTGTAGAGCTGAATTAATTTGGCCAAGATAGGCAAGGAAGGAAAGTGTAGTCACAGTACATGGGTGATGACCTGGGTTAAGAACTGAGAGGTGAAGAGAAAAGAGATCACAGTGAGGATGAAGAACAGGGTTTGGAGATGCAAGGCAGGGAAAAAAGTGGAATGACAACAGATTATGATCAGTGAAGAGAAACTCAGTGTTCGTGAACATGGCGGTGGTACATCTACAAGTGATGGCGAGATCAAGGCTATGTCCATCCCTATGTGTGGTTGAGGTGGGATGGAGAAGTAGGTAATAGGTGAGGATCTGGGAGGTTCAGATGTTGTATGTTTAAGTACCTTAGTATGAGTACAGGTGTTGAGAGGAATGTCCTGGAGGTCAGAGGACAATAGCTCCCAGAATTCTGAATAGGTGGTAGAGAGGAAAGAGGTGAAATTTAGTGGAGCTGTGAACTGGTCTCCAACTATTCTGGAGAACAATTTGGAATTTCATTCACCCTGAAATACCATTACTAGAACTGTATTCCAAAGAAATCAAAAAAAAAAGGAAAAGACCTATATGTACAAAAATATTTACATTTTTGTGGTGGCAAAGGACTGGAAACTGAGGGGATGCCTATCACTTGGGAAATGGCTAAATAAGTTTTGGTCTATAATTATGATAGTACTGTAAGAAATGAGGAGGAGCAGGATTTCAGAAAAAGCTGGGAAGACTTATATGAACTGATGCCAAGTGAAGTGAGCAAAACCAGGAGATCGTTGTACACACACAGTAACAGCAATATTTTAACAATGATCAACTGTGAAAGACTTAGCTACTCTAACCCAGAGCTTCTTAAACTTTGGAAGGAGTTGGAGGAAGGTAGAGAATTTGGAACTCAAAATTTTTAAAATGAATGTTAAAAAAAAAGGAAAAAAATAAAGGAAGGAAAGTTACTGAGTAATGGAAGCAGAAGAAGAACCTGTAGTGGTAATGGGGAGCAAGGAGCAGCCCAACTGCACCACCTCAACCAGTGAGTCAGAGGTGAAATGAAAGTGCAATCCCTGCTGCAGAGAAAAGCTATCATCATCAGGAGGGAGTCAAGTCTCAGTCAGAAGCAGAAGAAGGGAAAAAGGAAAAGATTTAAAATGAGAACAAGTTTACTGTTTACAGAGCAAGCATTCCAGAGAGGGGGAGCTATAAAGTAGGACATTCAAGGGACTGGGTGGAGGGGAATGGGAATTAGGTCACAGGCAGTGGACAATTAATAACGTATGTGCAAAATGAGAGCTAATGGTTCAGAATCTCTGGGATGAGGAGGGGATGACCAGGTCAGAGGATGAGTTCAGGTAGGTTATCAACATCCCTAGAGAATTAGCTTTCAAGGTGGTGTCTTCTCAAAAAGAAGTATAAAGGAAGTCATTCCCTTAACCAACTAAAGTGATTAATTCATTTTCCTGCCCTAGGCTTTGGATTTCCCTAAAGTCTTCTAACATCTGGTTCCAATCCAAACTTCCAGCCTTATTTCATATGATTTTTCTTCCACATTATTTTCTAGCAAACAGAACAACGTCCTCCTTCCTAAATTTGACAAGCTCTCTCCCACTTCTGTTTTCACAGAACACATGCCTGGGGTGTATGACGTTTCATTTCTGCATTTCAGAATCTTCCTCCAAAGTTCTGCTCAGGGATCACCTCTTACATTTATCTTTTTGAGATTAAGACCAGCTTTAAATGTTCTTTCCTTCCACAAACCATCCTAGAGGGTTCTAGGTCTCTCTTCTTCCTTCCTCAATCCCTATAGTGTCAAACTGTACTTCTATGTTCACTGTCATACTTCCTTCTTATGTTCCATTTGCCCAAATAGAATATGAGCTCCCAGAGGGCAAGGGCTAAGTGATTTTTCTATTTTCATTGTCTAGTACAGTGAGGTTTTTTAATAAACATTCCTGAGTGTGTTTACTGAAATGGGATGGAGTAAAGTCACTAAGAGAAGGGTGGTAGACCTTCATTGGAAATCTTCAAGCTAGAATATCACTAGATGGATATGTTGTAGATGGGAATCTTTTTCAGATATGAGTTGAATAGATGGTTGTTAAGGTAGCTTTCCTCTTTACAACTAGTGTCTCTGATAAAGGCCTCATTTCTAAAATATACAGGGAACTGAGCCAAATATATAGGAATACAAGTCATTTCCCAACTGAGAAATGGTCAAAGGATATGAACAGGCAATTTTCAGAGGAAGAAATTAAAGATACCTATAGGCATATGAAAAAATGCTCGAAATCACTACTGATAAGAGAAATGCAAATCAAAACAACTCTTAGATACCACATCTCTCCTGTCAGATTGGCTAAAATGACAAAACAGGAAAATGATAAATGCTGGAATGGACGTGGGAAAATTGGAACATTGTTACATTGCTGGTGGAGTTGTGAACTGATCCAGCCATTCTGGAGAGCAATGTGGAACTATGCCCAAAGAGCTATAAAAATGTTCATACCCTTTGACCCAGCAATAACACTTCTAAGGTTGTATCCCACAGAGATCACACAAGTGGGAAAAGGACCCATATGTACAAAAATATTTACAGCGGCTCTTTTTGTGGTAGCTAAAAATTGGAAATCAAAGGGATGCCCATCAATTGGGGAATGGCTGAACAAGTTGTGGTACATGAAGGTAATGGAATACTACTGTGCTATAAGAAATGGGGATGACACGGACTTCATGACAACCTGGAAAAACCTACACAACATAATGCTCAGTGAGCAGAGCAGAACCAGGAGAACATTATACACAACGACAGATATATGGATTCTGTGAGGACTAACCCTGACAGACTTTGCTCCTCTCAGCAACACAAGGTGCAAAGACAACTCCAAAGGACTCACGATGGAGAATACTATCTATATGCAGAGAAAGAACTATGAAATATGAATGCAGATTGAGGCATACTTCATGCTTGCCCTGTTTGCCCCCGCTTTTTTTCCCTCTCTTTTGTTTTTGGTTGGGTTTTTTTTGGTTCTGTTTCTTCTTTCTCATGATTCATTCCATTGGTCATAATTCTTCTCCACAACTTGACTAGTGTGTAAATTAATTCAATGCAAAGTTATACATGGAAGTTATATGGGATTCCATGCCATCTTGGGGAGGGGGCGGGAAGGGAGGGAAGAAAATCTGGAACTCAAAATTATGTAGAACGGAGTGTTGTAAACTAAAAATAAAAAAAAAAATTAAAAAAGAAAATACCAATAACTATTTTGAATCTTCCTATGCTATTATATCTTAAAATAAATTATCATTGGGCATCTAGGTGATGCAGTGAGTAGAGCACCAGCTCTGGAGTCAGGAGGACCTGAGTTCGAATCTGGACCCAAACACTTGACACATGTACTAGCTATGTGACCCTGGGCAAGTCACTTATCCCCAACTGCCCTGCCAAAAAAAAATTATCTTTTTCAATAAAGGCAGGGAAGCTTCTGCAATAATACTAAAGGTATCAGCCTTTTATCTCCCTAGGCTTCTTAAAATACTAAGCATATAATTTATTGCTATTTCAGGTTACAGAGCAGTAGGAGCTATTTTATATAAGATGAATTTTTAAAACTTCTCAGTTTAGAAAACAAACAATAATTCTGACAACAAACCTAAAATTATCATAAATCTGGTTGCTCTGGTTGAGTAACCATGGTTAGCAAAACACATCTATACCAGTAAACAAAGAGATCCAAAGATGCCCAGTTTGAATAATTACAATTTTTTTAAATATCCTTGCTTATATTTATCCCTCCATATTTGGGGAATGAAAATTTATTAATGCTTAAAGAATTAAATTATACTTTAGATTACACCAATATTTAAATGCATTTACCATCTAATTAGTATCAAAAACTTGATCTACCAATACAGATTGCAATTCATCACAACTTCCACCACTGTGGATTTTTGCTAGTATAGATAGATGTGTGTTGCTACCCACGACTACTCACTACTACTATTAAGAGCAACCAAATTCCTGAGTGTCCATGTCTTGCCATTAATTGCCAGAAAACATCTACCTGTTGTCATGCAGCCCAATCTCCCTTTATTCCACTGTGAGCTCAGCTCATTATCCATTTAAGCTCCTAAGACAGATCCATTGTTAGACTTAACTCCATGGGCTCCACAAACTGCATGTGAAATATTCTGGGCATCAGATTCTTTATTCATTTATCTCATTTGGATGGCTTAGGCCAATCCCTCTTGAGTTACTTTCGATTGCACTGATGAGTAATCTGGGAGGCTAATAAAAACACAATCATTAACAAACAGATCACCTGCACAATTTTTATGCAGCTAGGGAATCCCCCCTCTGTGGGATTTTGCACAGTACAACTTCTAGGATACTGGGAAAGACCTTTGATGAGCAGGTATTTTTTTTTTAAACTTATATTTTGCTTTGATGATAACAGACGTTTCACAAAACAACAAGCCTTCTGCCAAAGTACATTCTCCTAAATGTTGATACACGTTGTGTCCTTTAACTTTGAAAATATAGTAATACTGACCGCATATTTCTAAGTTGACTTCATTTATACTGGCATACTTGTGCATACTGGGGCCGTTGGTGGCAGGACCTGAAGTCAGGAAGACTCATCTTCTTGAGTTCCAATCTGGCCTCAGATACTTACTAAGCTGGGTGACCCTAGGAAGCCCCTTAATCCTGTTTGCCTCAGTTTCCTCATCTCTAGAATGAGCTGGAAAAGGAAACGGCAACCACTACAGTGTCTTTGCCAAGAAAACCCCAAATGGGGTCAGAAGAGTCAATGGAACATGCATATTATTCTGCTTTCTTCATCAGCACTGCCTCAGGCAAATATCCTAACTGTTCCCTAAATTCTTCTCAATTGTCATTTCTTATGGTATAATAATAATACTTCACCGTATTGTAGACCTCAAACCTGCCAGTGAGTTAAGGAGATGTCTCCTAAGCATGTGAAGACTTTCCCCAGTGGAATGGGCATATGAGAATAATTTGTTCCAAAGGCCATGAAGGCAGCTGAAGCAGGTGCTGTGGAACACTTGGAGCTTTGTCAGGTATTGAGGACTCCAAGGTCATCCACTGCATCCTAGGCCATCACCAGTCTTCTTGACTTTTGTCCTCCCATTGGACTTCAACGAATCAGGAAGAGATAGTAAGGCTGATGACTTCGTGCAACTCTGCCTCACTTAAACTTAATTCACTCTGAAGTCAAAGCATCAACCCATGTCAATAGCCCTCTTCAAAAACGAAAGTGTGAACTAACAACTCCACTGTATCCACATACCATAATCTGTTCAGCCACTTCCTAACCATTGGGTGCAATTTGCTTTTACCTTTTTTTGTCATAAATAATGCTGCTGCAATTTTTAACATATCGGTCTTTTCTTGCCATCAGTTTTCTTGAAATATAATCTTATTGGTGATATATCTAGGTCAAAAGGCATAAATAATTTTTAAAACTTTTAAAATGTTTTTAACTTTTCTTGCACAATTCCAAATTGCTGTGCAGGAAAGCATTTCATAGTTCCACCAGTGGTGAACATAAACAGCTCCTCCACCATTGAGTTTTACCAATTTTATTATCTTTTCTTAACATAATCAGAATAAGAAAAAAACCACATGGTAGTTTTAATTTGTACTTCTTGGAATATCAAGCCTTTTGAACATTTTGTCAGGTGGCTGTTAGCAGTATTTTCTGTGACCACTTACCTATTGGAGAATGGCTCTTAATATTGCCTAATTGTAATTCCTCTTAGATTTTCAATGTCAGGCTTTTCAAAGATATTCACATTCCATGTTTGCAAATCAATTAACACATTTCACTGAATACTCATTCCTGTGGCTGAATGTATAGAAATCTCCCTGGGACTGTAACATATATTGTAGGAGACACCTACTCTGACTATGAAAAACCTGCCTCTTACCTTTGTATGTTTTCATCAGGTACAACTTTGATATGTAGAGAATTATAGCTCATTTATATAGTGTTCCAAGATCTATAAAATACCTTACTTAAGCTACTTCGTTTGACTATCCTAATAATCACATAAGACAGGCCAACAAGTCAACAAGTATGCTATTAGTCCACATTTTTCAGATGCAGAAACTGAGGCTCAGAGGTTCACAAAGCCAGAAAGGATCAGAAGTGGCCCTGAATGTAGGTCTTCCTGACTACAAATCCAGCAGTGACCTATCCAATAGACCAAAGAGAACAAAAGTCTCTCTAAACAAAGAGAATAAAAGAGATGATCTAAAGTCACTTTATTTCTTGGTCCATGACATTTTCCATTCCATTGGTATCTTCTCTTTGAAATATCCAGAAAAATAGATCCCTAAACACTTTTAAAACTGTGTGTGTGGCATCTAGCCCACCTCTCCTCTCACTCAACTTCATCTGGGGAAGAGTCACTTGTCACATCTTCACTTGAATGCATTAGGTAGTATCTAAATAAAATAATTCCACTCAGTCTACGAGGAGCAATTGTGACTGAAATGCCAGCTTGGTACCATTTCATTTCAACTTATTATTTTCTTTCCAGTTTCATCTACAAACACCATGTTTTCTGAAGGGTCATGTCTCCTCATCTTCTTTCCACCATCTTAGAAGGTGATTTTCCTGGCAACGATCCAACCTCCTCACTTCACAAAATCTTGAAGGAAAAAAAAACTTTTGTCCTCAAAGGATACTATCTTTCACTGTCATGGCTCTCCCATTTATCAAGGAGTCCATTGTTTGCTGGCCACAGCGGTTTTGAGGGTTCCTTCTCTCTCTCTTGTGAAAACTGTTGTGTACTGAGTTTAAACTTTGCTAAAAATGGTCCTAGTCAGTGTCCTCATTTTTGTCCACTTTTAATTTTTCAGAATCAACAGCTTATTTAGCCAGGTCAGGCTAGCACTACTAGAAGTCATATGCATTGACTGTCTCATCTTTAGCCTCTCTTCTAATTTTGACTTTAACTATACACCAGGGACAATCTGACATCATAAACAGATGATTGTTAACTGTCTTTAAAAAGCAGGATTCTGTGAAGGTACAGTCAATTTTTTTTTAAACAATGTTTGATGGTTGTCATTTGAAGCACTTCTAAAACAAAAGTATTTCTAGTTAACACACGAACACCTTTCATTTTTTACACCCATCATTTCCCACATCATCACCCCTCTACCTTCACTCAATGGATCCTCTACCTCTTCATAAACCAAACAGCAAAACAAACATATGACACAAGCCCCCTCATTCATAAGCACTCAGCGCTCCCTCGTCTCTTCAATGACAGGACAGACGGGTATTTCCTAAGCTTTTCTTTGGAACTTACAACTTGACCAAGTAGGCCTGCCTTTCAGTATTGTTTATTTCTGTAGTCATTAACTGTGTTTCCTATTTTCCTGGTTCTGTAGTCTTTGTTTTTGCATCACTTCTTAAAAGTTGTTCAATTTCTTACCACAAGGAAACTAGGAGAGCAAGGAATAAGTTACCTGCCAGATATATGGAGAAGGGAAGAATCTATGACCAAACACGAGATAGAGAACATTATGAAATGCAAAATGGATGATTTTGATTACATTAAATCGAAATGTTTTTGCACAAAGCCAATGTAACCAAGATTAGAAGGGAAGCAGAAAGCAGGGAAACAATTTTTATAGCCAGACTCTCTCATAAAGGCCTCATTTCTAAAATATGGAGAACTGAGTCAAATTTATAAGAATACAAGCCATTCCCCAGTTGATAAGTGGTCAAAGGACATGAAGAGGCAGTTTTCAGAGGAAGAAATTAAAGCTATCTATAGTCATGAAAAAATGCTCTGAATCACTATTGGTTACGGAAATGCATATAAAACAACACCTAACAGATTGGCTAACATGAAAAAACAGGAAAATGATAAATGATGGAGAAGAAGTGGGAAAACTGGAATACTAATCATTGTTGGTGGAGCTGTGAATTGATCCAACCATTCTGGAGAGCAATTTGGAACTTTGCCCAAAGGGCTACAAAAATGTGCATACCCTTTGACCCAGCAATACCACTTCTAGGTCTGTATCCCACAGAGCAGAAAAAGGACCCAATGTACAAAAATATTTATAGCACATCTTTTTGTAGTAGCAAAGAATTGTAAATTGAGGGGATGTCCATCAATTGAGGAATAGCTGAACAAGTTGTGGTATGTGAGTGTAATGGAATACTATTGTGCTATAAGAAATGATGAGCAGGTGGACTTCAGAAAAATCTGGAAAGACGTATGTGAACTGATGTTAAGTGAAATGAGCAGAACCAGGAGAACATTTAAAAAAACCTGGAAAAATTTACATGGACAGATGCAAAGGGAAATGAGCAGAACCAAAAGTAACAACAGTAACAGCCACATTGTGTGATGACTGACTTCAATAGACTTAGCTCTTCTCAGCAACGCAAAGATCTAAAACAACCCCAAAAGACTCACAATGGAAAATACCACACACATCCAGAGAAAGAACTTTGGATTCTGAATGCAGATGGAAGCATACTATTTGCTCTCCTTTTCTTTTGTTGTTTTCTTGTATTTCTTTGTTCTTGGTGACTGTTCCTTGTGAGCACTGCACCCGCTCTCTTGAGGAGTGTAATAAACGCTTTCCTCTGCCCACTCTGGTCTTGAGTTCTTTGGGTGAGAATGGTCAAGTCACATGGATCTTCCTAAGGTTATGCTACCAGGAAAGCAATGAGCAACAGAAGCATGTGTCAGGCTAACTTCCCTGGTAGGAGGAATTAAGTGGCAGATCAGAGCAGGAGTTCAGAGCCTCTTAGATCTGAGTCAGGTCCAGGTTGGTGGTTCTTGGGGGAGGAGGAACGCTGGTATGGCAGAGCTTGCTGTGTAGAAATAACTCTGAAAACAACGGCGCATCCCCTCAAGCTTGGAACAAAGTACTCTTTACTCTACAAGCAGTCGTACCCTGACGAAAAACTCAAGGGTCAAGTAAGTTGGCTGGGAACATGGCCAGGCAGAGAAAATGCTCTCAGAATCAAACTCTGGAATCTTTCTTTGGTGACAAAGAAGACCAAAACATACAGCCAGAAGAAGTCAACAAAGCGGGCCTACATCAAAAGCCTCCAAGAAAAACATGAACTGGTCTCAGGCCATGGAAGAGCTCAAAAAGGATTTGGAAAAGCAAGTTAGAGAAGTAGAAGAAAAACTGGGAAGAGAAATGAGGGTGATACGAGAACACCATGATAAACAAGTCAATGACTTGCTAAAGGAGACTCAAAAAAATACTGGAGAAAATAACACCTTAAAAAATAGACTAACTCAAATGGCAAAAGAGCTCCAAAAAGCCAATGAGGAGAAGAATGCCTTGAAAGGCAGAATTACCCAAATGGAAAAGGAGGTCCAAAAGACCACTGAAGAAAACACTACCTTAAAATTAGATTGGGGCAAGTGGAAGCTAGTGACTTTACGAGAAATCAAGATATTATAAAACAGAACCAAAGGAATGAAAAAGTGGAAGACAATGTGAAATACCTCATTGGAAAAACCACTGACCTGGAAAATAGATCCAGGAGAGATCATTTTAAAATTATTGGACTACCTGAAAGCCATGATCAAAAAAAGAGCCTACACATTATCTTTCAAAACATTATCAAGGAAAATTGCCCTGATAGTCTAGAGCCAGAGGGTAAAATAGAAATTGAAAGAATCCACAGATTGCCTCCTGAAAAAGATCCCAAAAAGAAAACTCCTAGGAATATTGTCACCAAATTCCAGAGCTCCCAGCTCAAGGAGAAAATACTGCAAGCAGCCAGAAAGAAACAATTTAAGTACTGTGGAAACACAATCAGAATAACACAAGATCTGGCAGCTTCTACATTAAGGAATCAAAGGGCTTGGAATATGATATTCCAAAGGTCAATGGAGCTAGGATTAAAACCAAGAATCACCCAACCAGCAAAACTGGGTATCATGCTCCAAGGCAAAATATGGACTTTCAATAAAACAGAAGACTTTCAAGCTTTCTCAGTGAAAAGACCAGAGCTGAACAGAAAATCTGACTTTCAAGCACAAGAATCAAGAGAAGCATAAAAAGGTAAACAAGAAAGAGAAATCGTAAGGGACTTACTAAGTTGAACTGTTTTGTTTATATTCCTACATGGAAAGATGATATGTATAATTCATGAGACCTCAGGATTAGGGTAGCTGAAGGGAATATACATATACATATACATACATACATATATATGTACATAATATAGACAGAAGGCACAGGGTGAGTTGAATATGAAGGGATGATATCTAAAAAATATAAAATCAAATTAAGGGATGAGAGAGGAATATATTGAGAGAGGGAGAAAGGAAGAGATAGAATGGACTAAATTATCTCACATAAAAGTGGCAAGAAAAAGAAGCTCTGCTGGGAGGGAAGAGTGAGGTGGAGTGAATGAATCTTGCTCTCATCGGATTTGATCTGAGGAGGGAATAACATACACACTCAATTGGGTATCTTACCCCACAGGAAAGAAGGAGGAAGGAGATTAAAAAAGGGGGATGACAGAAGGGAGGGCAGATGGGGGAGGAGGTAATCAAAGGAAACACTTTTGAAAAGGGACAGGGTCAAGGGAGAAAATTGGATAAAGGGGATAGGAAGGAGCAAAATATAGTTAGTCTTTCACAACATGAGTATTGTGGAAGGGTTTTGCATAATGATACACATGTGGCCTATGTTAACTGCTTGCCTTCTTAGGGAGGGTGGGTAGGGAGTCTTAAAAGCAGATGTTCAAAAAAAAAACTTTTTGCATGCAACTAGGAAATAAAGATATACAGGCAACGGGGCACAGAAATCTATCTTGCCCTACAAGAAAGTAAGGGAAAAGGGGATGCGGGGGAGTGGGGTGACAGAAAGGAGGGTTGACTGGGGAACAGGGCAGTCAGAATATATGCCATCTTGGAGTGGGGGGGAAGGTAGAAATGGGGAGAAAACTTGTAATTCAAACTCTTGTGAAAATTAATGCTAAAAACGAAAAATATTAAATAAATATTTTTTTTTAAAAAGAATTTGTTTTAAGAGAAATCAGAGCACCCTTTCCCCCCCTCCCTCTTAACGATAGATTTATTGTTTTACATCCAGGAAAGGAAGGTTATTTTACCAATACGGGAAAAGCAAGCTTGTAAGAGAAAATTTTGTGTGAACCGAGGACCAGCTAAAAAGTAAATAGGGTTTGATTAGAAAATCTAGTTAGATACTTGGAGAGTCCTACAAACTAAAGTTTAGCACTGATCAATTTAGAAGTCATTTTTTGTATTGGTGTGTGTTTTGAAATTAGGAATTTTGTTGTAATTTATATGAGATGCTACTCATTTTTATAGTAGATTATGTATTTGAATCTTAAGAATGGTCTTACTTCTTGACCCCCAAAAGAGAAGTTTAAGAAAGCAAACTGAAATGTGATATTTATTTTGAAAAATTCTTTGTGTTACTTCTGTGAATAATATACCAGGACTTAATTGTTATTCAAACAGACCAAGTTTCTGTAAGCTGTTGCAGGTTTTATAATTGCTAAAAACAACTTAAAGGATTTTTGGCGCCTCCATCTTTTAGGGAATAACAGAATTACAACTGGCCATAATTCAACATTTTAATTTTTACAGGTGTATTAATAGTCAATATTGCATCTTGAGAATAAAAATATTTACCACAAAAAAAAAAGACTCCATGATCTTACCTCCACTTCCCTTCTCCCCTTTGCTCACACAGCCCTCACTCTCTACCAGACCCTCAATCCACTCTTTTCTTCACTATGACAATAGCTACCCAAAGGGTCTCCCTGCACAAAACCTCACTCCTCTCCTTTCTTGCAGATAACAAAGTGGTTTTCTAAAGCACAGGTCGGACCAGTTGAGTTTCCTACTCTATAAATTCTAGAGGTTCCTTCTTATTTCTAGGATGAAATATAAAAACGGTGTTTGGCATTTAAAGCCCATCACCATTTAGTTCCAAACTAGCTTTGTTACATATAATTACTGTTCACTTTGTCTTACATCCTTCTCTTGCTGTCTACTCACACATGATCTCTTTGATCTCCGTACTTTTGCACAAGTTGTCCCCCATTCCTAGAACTTTCTGCTATTGTTTCTGCTTCTAATTTTCTTCAAACCTCCACTTAAGCTCCTCTTTCTCTATCTGAAGCCTTTCCTGATCCCCCCTAATTGCTAGTGCCTTCTCTTCCTAGTACTTAGTTTGTCTATAACTGTCACTATACATGCTGTCTCCCTTTAAAGAAGACAACCACCATGTTTATCATTTTGTCTTTGCATCCCTTGTACCTAGAACATAGTATATGCTTGATTAAACGCCTGCTATTGATTATAATATAATAATCTATTTCCTGACTTTCAAGGAGCTCACATTGCAATGAGAACAGACAACATACAAAATATGTCCATACAAGATAAACTCAAGATAAATTGGAGACCATTTCAGAGAGAAGGCACAAACATTAAGAAGAACTGGGAAAGGTCTCTTGCACAAGGCAGATTATGCTCCACTGGGAATTAATAACAGTCTAACATCCAACAATGCAGTAAACAATCTCCGGTAATTCTTTTTGACTTACAATTCAAAGCTCATTTGGCAAACTTTTTATTTTTTTAATTATGAACTACCTAATGAGTGTTTTGGATTTTAAAAGCCATCATTTATGCTGGAAGGGGAAAAAAAAAAAACATTGAACAGTATAAACTGGCTGAATTACCGAGGCATTTTTTCTTTTGTGGCCAATTAAGAACAAGACAAAAATTGGTATGAGTTTAATTCAATAATGAGTTATTGTCTACTGAGCTAAGCAGTGCAAAGTACGCATAAGATAATCTCTTCCTTCAAGAGTACTACAATTTCAAAGCAGTAATCATCAAAACAATCTGCTAATGGCTCAGAAATAGAGTGGTAACAGATTAGGTACACAATACACAGCAGTATATGATCCATCCAAAGATCCAAGCTTTGCATGCAAGAATTCAATATCTGGCAAAAATTTCTGGGAAAATTGGAAAGCAATTTAGCAGAAACTAAGTACAGACCAATATCTCACGCAGTATACCAAGACAGGTCAAAATGGTTACATGATTTAGACATAAAGGATGCTATCACAAGCAAATTAGGGGACCATGGAAAATTTTACCTATCAGATCTATGAATGGGGGAAGAGTTTATGACTAAATAAAAGATAGAGAGGATCAGAGGAAGCATAATGGATAATTTTGATTACATGAAATTAAAAAGGTTTTGCACAAACAAATTCAATGCAGCCAAAATAGAAGAAAAGCAGGAAAACTGGGGGGAAATTTTTTTACATTGTTTCTCTGATAAAGACCTCTTTTCTTAAATACATATGAAACTGAGTCAACTTTCTAAAAAATAAGAGCCATTCCCAAATTGACAAATGGTTAAAGGACACAAACAGGTGGTTTTCACGGGAAGAAATCAAAGCTATAAAAAACCACATGGAAAAATGTTCTAAATCACTCATAATTTGAGAGATGCAAATTTTAACAATACTGAGGTACCACCTTATATCCATCACATTTTCTAAGATGACAAAGATGGAAAATGACAAATGCTAGAGGGAATGTGGAAAAACAGGGCACCAATGTACCGTTTGTGGAGTAGCGAACTGGTCAACCATTCTAGAAAACAATTTGGAACTATGCCCAAATGTCGAAAAAAGTGTGCATACTCTTTGACCCAACAATGTCACTACTACTAGGTCTGTATGCGAAAAATATCAAAAAAGGAAAAGGACCTACGTGTACAAAAATATTTACAACAGCTCTTTTTGTGGTGGCAAAAACTGGAAGCTGATGGGATGCTCATCAATTGGAGAATGGCTGAATAAGTCATCTACGATTCTGATGGAATAGTATTATGCTCTAAGAAATGATGAGGGAGCCAGCTTCAGGAAAACCTGGGAAGGCTCATGAACTATTACAAAATGAATGAGCAGAACCAGGAGATCATTGTACACAGTAATAGCAATATTGTAACAATGATCAAATGTGAAAGACTTAGCTACTTTGATTAATACAACGATCCAAAACAATTCTGAAGGATTCATGATGAAAAATGCTATCTAGAGAATTGATGGACTCTGAATACAAATTGACATTTTTTTTCTTTATTTTTCTTGCCCCCCCCTTTTTTTTTTTTTTTTGCAACACAGCTAAAATGGAAATATATTTTAGATCAGGGCTGTCCAAAATTTGGCCTACAGGCTGCATGCAGCCTACAGTGCTATTTATGCAGCCCGCCTACAAGCATAGAAATTTACACAAAAGCTTTAGTAAATGACACCCAACTACCACAGAGCTCTCACTAAAATGGCAAATCAAATATGTTGTCTATTGTTTCAATAAAAACCTAAGGTTGGACGGTCCTGTTTTAGATGTATAATTGATATCATATTGCTTGCCTTCTCAACAGGTGGAGGATTTGGAGAAAGAGAACTTGGAAATCAAGAAAAAATTTTTAAATGTTATAAATAATGGTTTAGAAAAAATAAAATAACAAGAATATTTCCCCTAAAAATATTTCAAGATTTCAAAAGATATTGTTTCATTTTTGTTTTCCTAATTTCGGCCCACTTGAGAATGCAAAGATAGTATAATGACAGATAACAGGGAAGGAAATCTTTTTCCTGAGTTTTTTTGGCAGAAGTTTATGACATCATAAACTAATCAGTTTGTAACCGACAGATACATTTGTATAAATCTGTAACCAATACATATCTTCCTTGTGAATTTACAAATTTGAGTATTTTTTAAGTGCTTAAACATTCTAGTGAGTTTTGGGGGCATCATTCTGTAGAATTTTTCAAGGAAAAATAAAAACAAAAACATTGTAAAAGTTAAAAAAAAAAACCTTACAATCCATAGAGGAAAAGTAAAGACATATATAAATAACTATAGTTCGAGTCAAACTACAAGTTACGTGTTAGTTTTAGCAAACAATAATAAAGTTTATTTATTTTTCAAGTACAAAAAAAAAATAACAACTTAAGAACCAATACCTGACAGTTGCCTTTGGAATCTTTTCTCTGCATTACTAAGGCTACTGAGCCGGGAAGAATATGTTCTCTATTTATTATAATAAACCACAAATTCCCACATTCTCAATGGACAATGGTGTCGAACTCAATTTCCATAAGCCTACATTCCCTTTTTGATTGGCAGTATATTCTTTACTGCTTACTTGGGAGCCTGGTCATCTGCTGACCCAACTTGCTTATCCCCTGCTAAGACTAGGACACAAGGTGCTAGCTCTTCTCTATCAATCTCCCTGCCTACATCAATTGATTTCTCCAAACCTTTTAAGTATGTGTACTGTTAAATTAAATGAGCCATGGCAAGCTCTAAAACATGAAGAAAGTAAAGGATATCATACTTTAAGAAACCTCAAAAGTACAATAAAAATGCAAATCAAAAAAAAAATTACCTTTTAATTGAAATCAGTTAAGATACAGGTGTTTCAATGTATTTTCTACCAAGACTGATTAAAATGTACATTTTGTCTACTTAAAATTTTATAAAAGTCATTTTTCTAAGTCAAATTAGTGAAAATCAAATTGGTGAAAATAAATTATAAATATACAACAATTAACCAATTTAATAAGCCTACTCAGTAATGTGCTGCTATTTGCACCAACTTAAACCTACCTCTTCTGGCATAATTGGAATCCATGTCTTTGAACTGTACCACAACAAAGTCTGAACACTTGAACAAAATCCTCTCCACGATATCTTCACGCTTTGGCCCAGGGCTGGAGTCTGTGGTTTTCTTATGAGCAGCATCAAGCACTAAATCACACTAAAATTGAAAATAGGGAGGTATTAAAATATCTGTTAAAAATCAAATTACAGAAAGATTTTACAATACTAAGCACTTTGCCAAGGTGGGGAGGAGGGTGGAGGTGTGGGGTGATTGGCCTCAATTAACTTGTCTCAACAGTACATGAAAAATCATATTCCCTAGCCTATGTCAATGGTCTGATCTACTGGCTCAACACCTCCATGCTACCATTTAAAAGAAAAAAGCCTCCTTCCCCTCCCCCCCCCAAAATCTATCAACTAGTTTTAAATATTTAAAAAAGTTTTAAATATTTAAAAATATTTTTTAAAAATTAGCATTCTTATTCCTGTTACCACCTCAATAAGACCAGAAGAAAATCATACAGTGAGTGAAAAACTTATCTCACATCTATAAAGCAATTTATACCTTAAAAAAAAAACATTCACAAAAGCTCTCAAGAAAACTGTGTAAGGTAACCTACAACATGGAACTCTTTCCCCATTTTGCAGTGGAAGAAACTGAAGCCCAGGTAAGACTTGCCTCAAGTCCCACAATTACTTTAAGAGTCAATAAACACTTAAATCCAGACCTTCTGACAACAACTCAAACCTTATTTCCAATATGACAATCCTACCTCTCTGGGGGAGAGAAATAAAGTCATCAATGCTGAAATAGCTTTGCTCTGATTAAAGAGGTTGCCAACTATAGGTGAATAATTAAACAAATAAGCATGTCAAGTATCTACTGGGTGCTAGGCATTGTACTAGGTCCTAGAGGTCACAAGAACTGTACAAAAAATGAAATAATCCCTACTTGTAATGAGCTTACATTCTAATGGGAGAGAGGTATACATAAAATTATGTAGAGCATAAAAATTAAGTGAATAAATACAAATACATACAGAGTATTAAATTAAAGGTAGTCTGGGAAAGACACTAGAAGAGGAGAGGTAGTGTGGAGGAATAGGAAAGGCTTCATAAAGAAGCCAGTGTCTTAGTTGCATCTTACACTCAGTCAACCACTGTCACTGTATTAGAGATCATTCCTGTTGTTTTTTACCATAGTGAATTTTTCAGTCACCAACATTCATAAATACTTCAAAACACAAAGACTAGAACAGAAAACCATACCAGAAACTGAAATCCTGCCACATAAAGAATTTTAGGGTTTTAAATACATACATAAGATAAAACTTCTTTATTCTTCACATTCCATCTCCCTCATAACAATATATATGTTTACATGTGTGTGTATATATACACACACACGTTTTGTGTGTGTGTGCGTGCACGCGTGTGTGTGTCTGTGTGTGTGTCTGTGTGTGTAGCCAAGTAAGACAGATCAACATATTGGTCATATATGAGCATGAATGGTTGGTTCTATAGCTTTAGTCCAGATTTGTGCTGAAGATGTACCTTCACATCTTTTACAAACTTAAATAGATTTTTGAAGCAAATTCTGAGACACAATTTAGCTTAAACTAGATATTTAACAACACAACAGAAAGCCATCTATACAACTGAACTCTTATGTGCACCTTAACCAACCAGAATTCTTGAGTATTTGACATGCAAAGATTACTCACAATATAAAATGTGATAATACCCTTTACTCAAAAATGTTACACTAAATCAAAATGAAATGCAATATTTTAATCAAAGAATTGTAATTAGACTGTTCAACAAGCGTAAAATTAGGGAATTTTAAACTGGAAATGCCCACTTTTGTTTGAATTCAGGGGACCTCTTTCAGCTTTCCCTTTGAAAATACCTGAGGCACGAAGGCTATCACCTGCAATTTTCCCGCAATAAGGGCAACTTTTTTTCAAAACACACCACAGGTTAAAGCATACAAAACTACTAAGCAGGATTTCCCATTATTTAATACATTAATCATGCTAAAATAGATCTCCAAAAAAAAAATCTTCCAAGATACTGAGGTGAAGAAAAGTGCCTTAGTTTTAATAAAGGATGGACAACCAACTAAACTGAATGCTAAACCTAACCAAATCTTTTAAAATAAAAAAGTGTGGTAACCCTGGCTGCACTTAAGACATAGTAAACATAATCATGTTCTTTTAAGCTTAACTAATTAATATAATTCATTTATTAGGACTGTGAGAAAAAAAAATTTTTGACAGTCATTTATGATTGAAATCCTCCAGTTGATAAAACCAACTTAAACAGGATAGTTAATGGTACATGTTAAAAAAGAAAAGACAGGAAAATCTAAGGCAACAGGCAACTAGTTAACCCTTCCACATCACAAGAGTTAGGAGCTCAGTGCCCCTGTGATCTGGAAAATCTGCATAAAAATTTTTGGCCCTCCCTTCATAACAGAGAAGAAGTCTAAATTTCTTTTTTTTTTCCTTGGGGTATTTATAGGACCTTACTATTAAATTTGGGTTGATACTATACATACATTTTATGCATTTCTGAGTTTCTAAACTTTTGTCTCGCCTGCAGGCCTTCAGGTATCATCTGCAGCTTCCACAAAACGCCCCCAAAATTCCCATTTTATTTCTTATGCCAACCTGCAATACATTGAAACCTCGATGGGGAAAGTTGCAACATGGAAGAGATAATCCTATTACTCACTGGTAGCTTTCTTTTGAGATATGCATCAAGTCTGTCCTTTCTCTCTTATTAGTTTTAGTTACAGGGACAAACTTCTTGGATTTCTTAAGTGTCCCATCTTTCCAAGAAGATTATGTTAGATTGTGAGCTCCACAAAGACACAGACCGACTTTACCTTTCTTTGAATCCCAGCACTTAGCACAGTGCTTGGCACATAGTAACATACTGAGTGGTAACAGATTTTGACTTGGCTGGCATCTGTGCAAGAGAATTCTAGACTCTTGTTTCTTGTCTAGAACATCCCAAGATTAGGTTTGGTCTTGTGCTTGCCTCCTTTTTCAACTGTTTGGTGAAGTACATACTTATGAACAAAAACATCTTGCCCATTTCAACATTCACCATTATAAATTCAGCTTTGTCCCACCAAATTGTTGACTGTTCAGACACTTTTCAGTCACTTCCAACTCTTTGTGACCTCAGTTGGGGTTTTCTTGGGAGAGATCCTGAAGTGGTTTGCCATTTCCTTCTCTAGCTCACTTTACAGATGAAGAAACTGAGGCAAACAGGGTTGAATGACTCGCCCAGGGTCACGCAGCTAGTAAGTGTCTGATGCCAGATTTGAACTCAGGAACATGAACCTTCCCAACTCCAGGCTCAGCACTCTTATCCAGCTGCCCACCGATAGCATGCATTTATTCGTTTGAGAACTAGTTGTTCATGTTCATGACCATGAACCTATTTGAAATGGTTCTTAATGCATTTCTCTTAATTTTTTATGTAACTTAGAACTTTTAAGAGATGGGGGAACCAGATTTCCTCTAAACTGTTATGTTTCTGGATCTAATTGCTTCTATTTTGCTGTGTAAAAGCTTTTCAATTATATGTAATCTGAATTATATATTTTATCTGTTATGACTATCTTTATCATTGTTCAGGTGAGAATAAATATGAAAAATAAGTCTCTTCCTTTTTTGTACAATTTCTAAATGATATGACCCTCTATGTTTAGGACATGAATATACCTGGAGTGTATTGTGTATGCTCAGTAAATGGTTCTAAGCTAAACCTAGTTTCTGCTGGATGACTTTTCAGTTTTCTCAGCAATCTTCATCAAACAAAATCTTTACCTTCCAACACATTACTATTCAACTGGATTGCTTCATCTGACCGACTTTACCAGGACCAAACTGTTTTAATGATTACTACTTTACAGTACAATTTGAAATCTAGTATTACTAGGACCATTCTATTCCTTTAAAAAAAACTATTATTTCTCTTGAGAGTCTTGATTCTTAAATTTTGTTATTCTGTGTAGATTTATAATTAACTCCAAGGTAGTCTATGTTGCTTTGCATACTTATCACCATTTTTATCATAGTGACATAGCTCAATCATGATCAGTTGATATCACTCTAGTTGTTCAAGCCTTCCTGTACTTCTGTACAAAATGCCCTGTAGTTGTCTTCCCAGCTCCATTATACATTCAAGTACTCTAAATGGCAGGCCTTTTTCTATCTCTTCAAGATAAGCTTATCAAAGCTTATGTGTGTGAGCTTGCAGCCAACTACTTTATAGATGTTACTGTTTCCATTAAATCTGTAGTTGACTCTTTAGTACTCTGTAGCTAAACCATTATACCTGCAAACAGTAATAATTTTGTTTTCTCTCTGCCTATGCAGAGACCCTCAATTGTATTTTCTTGCTTACTGAGGCAGCTGGGTAGTGCAGTAGATAAAGCACTGGGCCCGGAGTCAGGAAGACTTGAGTTTAAATCTTGCCTCAGAGACACTTCTGGCTCTGTGGCCCTGAGTCATTTTACCCGTCTGCCTCAGCTTCCTCACCTATAAAATGGGGATACTAACATTACCTACCTCCCAGGGTTGTGAGATATCTATAAAGTGCTTAGCACAGTGCCTTGTAAACAATAAATATTATGTAAATGTTAGTTATCATTAAAGCTATTGTTGCTAATATTGTTATACCTAGAATTTTCTAGAACATTAAGTAACAGTAATGATAGGGGATAACCATCCATGCTTTGCCTCTGATCTTTAATTAGAGTATTCTAATGCTTTTTCAATGCGGATAATACTAGCTCTCAGTTTCTGATAAATAATATTTATCATTTTAAGGAAAGATTTATTCATTCTGGTAATGACCAAGTTTTTAAAGTTGGTGAAAAAAAAAACATCTATTGTTATAATTCTGACTTTTGGGGGGAGAGTGGGGGTGATCAGGGTCAATTATATTTATACTTTTCCAAATACTGAATAATGCCCACATTGTTGGTATAAATTCTACCTGATCAAAGGGAATAATCACTTAATTGTTTAGACCCGTTGCTAATATTTTACTGAATATTTTCACAATAATATTCATGAGATATTGGTCTATAGTTTTAGTTTTCTTTGATTAATCTCTCCCTAGTTTAGGTATCAGCTAGCAACACTTTAGGTTTCATAAAGCACTTTAGGTATTATCTTATTTGATCCTCAAAACAACACCATGAGGCAGACCCTATTACTTATTATATCTACAGATATGTTAAAAGTGCCATGTCCAGGGTCACATGGCTATGAAGTGTCTGAGGCAAGAACTCAGCTCTTCCTGACATCAAGTCCAGGACTCTGATCCAATGCTACCTCTTTGCCCCAGAAAGATCAAAGGTCAAAACTATAACATACTAAATTCAGGAATCTTAATTATATGTTAATTAAGTAGCAACACTGTGAATGCACAAGAGTTTAGAAATTACAGCGTCTGAAAAAAACTAACAAAATAGAAAAATAGGTTTTTTCCATTACCTTAGGACTATATGTTTTAAAAACTCCTTCATATACACCTCCATTTTTCACTTGTACTTCACATTTGGATCCCTAAAAAAAATAAAAAAATCAAATAAGATATCGATAAAATCATAAAGCATGACTTTTATCTAGTTTGCATGTTACAAAAGAGGTAATTAAAATCTATGTTAATAAAGGACTTTGATAAGATACGGGGGGGAAGAGCATCTGTGGATCTACTGAATGATTCAGATATAAAGAATATATTTATCTAAATATAAGTTGGGAGCATATTTCTCAGTTTAAGTAGTCTGTACAAATATTTTCAATTTAAATTTATTTTAATCTGGCAATATAAGGGATTGGAGAGTGTGAACCACTGTGAAGAACACCAAATGCCGGCCCTTGTAAAAGACATCAGGAATAGAATATTTTACACTGTGCTATACATAGTACTTCTAATCTAATTTGCTTTCAAACTGCCTTGATAAACACCACTATTACTTTCCCTTAAAGACCTAGATGAAGCAATGGTTTCAAGGATCTTTTCACATACATTGTAATTTCAAAATTCAATGTACTTGCATTATACCACCAAAAACACAATTTTAAGAAATACTGTGAAAACTTACAACAACTGATGTAAGTATATGAACCATTCTCATATTCGCATAGATGCCATCAAATGAAATCTGGAATGCAAAAAGAATGATTAGAAAGATATATCTGTTTACTTTTACCCATCTTAATAAAGCTCAGAAAATTTTACTTAGATTAGAAATTAAAATCAAGGTTCTTGCATTATTAAAGAATTATTGAAGCTCACACATTCACAATTTGAACAAATGAATTTTAGTGTTAGATAACGATCACATGAAAAATACATAGGATAAAAAGAACAATTACTTTTTGAACTTTGACTTTACCCTCTTTATCCTCATTTCTCTCAAAGCAACCATCTCCTGAACCAAAAAGAAATCCAAAGTCTGAATCAACTCCTACCCCATTAAACAGTGTTAATATTTTCTCATAGTGACAATCTGTCCTTGTTAAAAACAAAGGTAAATTTATTACTATTTGAGACATCTCACTTAATCATATTGAGGCCACCCTAAAATTGACAAAATCTGTGACCAGAAGGCCCTTTTCGATGAAAAAAGATAAAAGGGGGAAAGAGATGAGTTTACTGTAGAAAGAAGGCATGCATTTATAAACCAGAATGAGTTCAAAATACTACAATTTCAGCTGACAGATTGTTTTTCCCCATATCTACTCCTGATTTTTCCTATCTACTTGGATTATTAATCTAAATTTGTCTAGCTTAAGCAAAGGATTATAAAGATATTCTCTATTTTATGGATCCAAGTACTATATTCTCAGATGATGTTAGACAAATGACACCATAAATTTTAAAATATAATCACTAATTAGATCTACATTTATCTGAATTGCAAAATGTGAGATTGATGTGACTATGTTTATTTTTCTTTTCACTAATAGTTTATAACTTAAAAGTCAATGAAATTTAATTTTTAGTTAATTTGTTTCCTAAAGCAAATTAAAATGCTAATATTTACTTACTGTTGATGGAGGAAGTCCTTTGCCACTGCTTCGGCCCCTGAAAAGATTTAATATGTGTTAAAAATGCAATATGCTACAAAGAAATTAGAAATTGAAAATGTTTAATAATCCAGTCAGAGTTAAGTTATAGGAAGATAAAATACATGCTTACAAGAGAGGTTACAGAATACCAGTTAAGTTAAAACCTTTTGTTTTCAATAAGGGAAAACTGAGGGATAAGGAAAACAGACTGAAAGTCAAGCCAACAAGCATTTATTTATTAAGAGTCTATTATGTGCCAGACATTGTGTTGGAATACAAAGAAAGACAAAAAACCAGTCCCTCCTTCTCAAGAAGATCTCACAGGCTAGCAGGGAAAACATACCAATAGCAATGTGCAAACACGACATAAACGAGATAAGCTGGAGCTACTCAAACTAAGGGAATCAGGAAAGACTTTTTTATTGTAGGAGATGGGATTTTAGCTAGGACTTCAATGAATTCAGCGAAACCAGAAGCCAGAGATAAAGAGGGAGGGAGAGCATGGGGAACAGTCAAGGAAGACACACAGAGTCTGAAGACAGAACATCATCTTCAAAGAAAAACAAGAAAGCCAGAATGATTGGATTCTAAGAGAGTGGAGGGCACATGAGAGAGATTGGAGTAAGGTGTGAGAAGACTAGAAAGGCAGCAGAGAGCCAAGTTATGAGGGGCTCTGAATACCAAACAAGATTTTACATTTGATTCCGAAGGCATTAGGGAATTTGATTTAGGATTTGATTAATAGCAAGCATTTATTTAGCTCTTTAAAGTTTGCAAAGGTTGCTCTATAAATACTGTCTCAATGGATCCTCACAACCATTCTGGGAAGCAAATGTGATTAACCCCATTACCTCTCTCAGTATTCCTACTTTAGATGAGGAAACTAAGGCAGAGGTTAAGTGACTTGCCCAAGGTCACACAACTAGTACGTATCTGAGGCAGGAATCCAAGTCCTAAGCTCTATTCGCTACATCATCTAACCGATTCTAACTGAATGGGACTGTACATGAACACACAGGTGAGTGTGTGAGATGTGTCACACTTTCACTTTACGAAGATCAATTTGATAGCTAAGTGGAGAACTGACTGTGGTGGGTAGAAATTTGAGGCAGAGAGCAACCAGAAGGTTATTATAATAGTCCACGTAAGTACCAGGATAGTGAATAGTTGTCAGAGGAAAGGCGGGAGCAGGGGCATAAGAGCAATGTGAATCTAGGCAGAAACATTATTTGGCAGTAGACAGGATACAGAAAATAGCAGACTGAGGAGTCGAGAGGGACACTCGAATTCTGAATCAGGCTAACTGGGAGGATACTGGTACTCTCCTCAGGAATAGCAAAGTAAGGAAGAGCAGAGGATGGGGAGGTCACTTTTGGATACTTTAAGTCTAAGATATCTATAGGACATCCAATTCAAGATGTCTTAACAGATGGCTGGAGATGCAAGACCAGAGGTCAACAGAGAGATTAAGGTTGGATACACAGATATAAGTCATCAGCACAGATATAATCGCTGAATCCATGGGGACTGGTAAGAGCAAAATATGACATAAGAAGGTGAGAAGAGGGCACAAGACAGAACCCACAGTTAGCAGGTGCAAGATGGATGAAAATCCAACAAAGGAGGCTGAAAAGGGGCAATCAGACAGGGAGGAGGTAGAACACTTGCAGATGATGATGTAAAGATCAAAAATTGAAATGACCATTTTTTATTCCTCTATAATAATAGGTAGAGTAGGTCATGAGAACTGATTAGACAGAGAAACTGGAAGTCAGGCGATTTGAGGGAATGTCAATACGTGTGCTAACACATCTTACTAGTTGGAGTAAAGTCTATGAGCCAAGCACTGAACTCACTGAGAAAGGAAACATACAAAAGGACAGACTGGGTGAAAAAGTTGTAAAGAGTGAGCCTCGAAGCACAAGAGGTTCCTGAGTGACAGTGGTAGAGGCAAAGTCTCCAAGTGGCGATGGGGAGCAGGGAATAGTGTGATTGCTTTACCACAACCAGTAATGAAGAGAGTACAAGAAAAAGGGTAGCCAAGGCCTGAAAGGCAGTCAGAGAAGAAATGTCACCAAGAGAAAGAAGCCAAGTTTCAGGGTCATAAGATTGAAGGAGTACAAGTGGCAGGCAGATGCAGGCCATGGGGAGTGGAGGGAAGGGGGAGTAAGGAAACAGGCACCAGGGAAGGGTAAAGAGGACTTGTACATCAGTATTTATGGAGTCTGAATCACTCGGTTAGGGAGAGTGTAAGGGGGTTCTGCTAAGTGTTGAGGAATGAGTCTACTGTAGGCAGAGTGTCAGTGGCTAAGGAAAGGGTCACTGACAGAGGTGCCAGGTCATTAGACCTACACAGTAATTCTTGCAGTCAACCTCTTTTCTCCACTTGCATAGTCATAATCTTAATTCTAGCATGCTCCTTCATCTAGAGCAGGGGTAAAGAATCTGCGGCCCTTTGAGTTCAAGTTTTACAGAACAAATCCTTTTATTTAAAGGGGATTTGTTCTGTGACGTTTAGATTCAATCACAGGACTGAACTTGAGGACCTGGAGGGCCACATGTGGCCTGGAGGTGGCAGGTTCCCCACCCCTAGTCTAGAGTATTACAAAAGCCTCCAAATTGATCTCCTTTTCTCAAATCTTTCCCCATTCTAGTCTATCTTTCATAGAGTAGCCAAAGTAACTTTTCCTTAAGCACAGACCTGATCATATAAGCTACCCACACATACAAATTCAAAAACTTCAGTTACTCCCACCTCCCCCTGCCTCTTTAGAATTCCTCCCCCTTTCTTTCAATAAAAATTCAAACACTACCTTCTACAGGAAGAAGCCTACTAAAGCACCCTCTCTCCTCACACAGTTGGTAAACTCTGCAGAGGAATCTGAACTCAGGTCTTCCTGACTCCAAGCCCAGCATTCTAACCATTCCATATGTACAATACATACTTTGACCCACACACACACATATATACACATATTATCTCCCCTATAGGCTCCTTTAGAGTGGAGATGTTTCCATTCATTATAGTGCACCCTCACTACTAGTGTAGGTGACTGATAATTGTTCATTGACTCATCAACTGATTCTGCAAATGGCTGACTTGTTGATTTGCTACGGCGAGCTAACAATCAATTTCTTAAATCTGCTTCCCAAAGTCCAATACGGGGATATGTTTATTCCTTCATAAAGGTTTTAAGGCAAAGAGTTCTTTTAAAAAAAAAACAAACCTGAAGGCTTCCATTATCTTAACACACTTGCATTAATTCTGTTTGTACAAAAGTTTTTCAACTTCACATAATCTAAATTATCTATTTTTAGCTTTTAAGACTGAGTCTATTCCTGGCTCGGCTAAGAATTTTTCTCCCCAACCTCAACTACTGAAATGTCTCTAATCTGGTTCTTTCATTTTTGAAGATGGTATTACCTCTTAATATCAAGGTCTAGTATTCATTTTTAGCTTATTGTGGCATGTGGTGTATTGACCTAAAAAGACTTAATTTCTGCCAAACTGCTCTCCAGTTTTCCAAGAAATTCCTGTCTGTAAATAATTTGGGTCTTCAGATTTATGAATGAGTTATTCAGTTCAATTTTTTCTAACTCTCCCTTATCTAGTCTGTTCCACTGCTCTCTTTTGCCTTTTTTAACTAGTAAGTTTTAATGACTGCTGCTTTTATAGTATAATTCGAGGTCTAAAAGTGCTACTGCACCTTCCTTCCTACTTTTTAAAAATTACCCTTGAGATTTGAGAGCTATTTTTCTTCCCAATGAATTTTAATATTTCACTTAGCTTTCCAAGTTTATCTCAAGGAGTTTAGCCAAAAGCAAAAGATATATGGGACCACAGCTAGTGGGGATAGATGGATCAAGTGATGGATTTTTGAGTATGGTGAGATTGTACATGTTTGGAGACAGCAGGGAAGCAGCCAGTAGACAAGGCAAGATGGACAGTGAGTTTGGGAATGATGAAGAGGGCAATGTGCTGGAGAAGTTGAGAAGGAATAAATTCACTCAAGAGATTCAATGGCTAACACCCCAAGAGAGTCATTACTAGGAACAAAGCACCTGTATACACCAAATATTTAAAGCAGTATTTTTTATGACAGCAAAGAACTGAAACCAAAAAGTGAATGCTTGCCCCAAAACTGAGGAATGGCAAAACAAACTATGTTACATAAATGCAATGCAAGATTACTGTGCTGTAAAAAATGATGAATATGATGAATACAAAAACACGGAAAAGAGCTACACAAACTAATGCATAACGAGCAGAGACAAAACTATGTGTGCGTGTGCATATACATACACACACACACACACACACACACACACACACACACACACACACACACGATGACCCCAACAACGTAAAGACAAAGATCCAACACACAAAAAATCTTAAGTCAATGGTATAAAATTACAAACAAGCAAGGCTCCCAAGAAGAAAAAGAAGACATCATCAACCCTTAGGGAAGAAGGAAAGGCAATAAGCACTTATATGGCACATACTATGTGCCAGGCACTGTGCTAAGCTACACAGCAAAGATGAGAGGTCCACAAGTATAGTACAGTGCACATATTTTCAGACTTTTGTGATGTATTGATCAGTTTTGTTGATTTTGTCTTTTAAAAAATCTTTTGTTATTATTTGGGAAGGGAAAGAGGAGGGGAAAGGATACTGGGGGAAATTTTGGCAATATTAAAAAAAAACCTAAAACCATCAATAAAAATTTATTTTAAAATAACTATACTAAAAATGCTCCAAATTACTAATTAGAGAAATGTAGCAACCATCAGATGAACAAGGTTAACAAGAAGAGGGAAATAACAAATCCTGGAGAGGCTACAAGAAAACTATACTCTAATGCAGTTACTCGAGCTGTCAGTTGGTTGAGTCATTCTGTAAAGCAATTTGGAACTATGCCCCTAAAGTTACTAAACTCTGTATACCCTCTAACCCAGAAATATGAGGCCTATACACGAAAGAGATCAAGGAAGAACAGAACCCACAGGTACAAAAGCAGAGTAACTCTTTGTCTGGTGGCAAAGTACTAGAAATAAGGGAATGCCCCTCAACTGAAGAGTGACTGGACAAATTACAGTACATGTGTGTAAGAAAATATTATTGTATTATGATAATTATAAATTATGTATATTGTAACTGTGATAATAATTATCTCACCTATCAAAGAAGATTACATTTGTAAAGCACTTAGCACAGTGCTTGTCTATATGAAGTTTAGCTGTTACCACCATCATCGTCATCATCATCATCATTACTGTTGTTATTATTAAATGATTAAGGGATTGTTTCAGAGAACAATGGGGAGACTCATATGTACTGATACAAAGTGAAATGAACAGAACCAGGAAAACAACTTATACAACAATAATACTGTAAAGACAAATAACTTTGAAAGACTTAAGAACTGCAAGCAACTCTGACAGAGAGGTGACAGCCCGAGAATGAAAACTGTCGAGACGTGTATTTTTTGGAAATAGCCAGTGCAGGAATTTGTTTTGCTTGACTATTTGTATTTGTTACAAGAGTTTTGTTTTTCCTTTTTTTTCCCCCCCATGAGGTGAGGGAAGGGAAATGGGGAGGAGAAAATTCTTATTTTATTCATTGAAAAGACTAAAATTAAATCTAAGCAAAAAGCAAGTAAAAATGAAATGCAAAATGAGAATGATGAAGATTAGCTCCTAATAAGAGAGATGAGAAGAAACCTCCCTTATGTCCCACTTGCCACTTTGTAGAGGTCTAGAAGTATGAAACTACAGATGTCGCCAATGTTGTCAAGCTTTTTCCTTATATTGGTTAATTTTGTTTAATTTCTCCATGCTCCCCTGCTACCATCCTCTCACTGCCACCTCCATTTCATCCTTTGTTATGAGGAAAGGAAGAGAGGATGGAAACATTGGAAAAGGCAAGTGACGTCAAAACAAAAGGTATCAATTTTAAACAAATTTTAACTGAATGAGATTATCACCAAGATTGGCCCCCAAAAAGAAATATACTTCTCTTTTCAATCTTTACAGAGGCAGGGGACTATAAGATAGATCATAGTGGATAGAGCAGTGGACTAAAGTCAGGAAGACCTGAGTTCAAATTTAGCCTCCTCAGATACTTACTACTACCTGTGTGACCCTGGGCAGGTCTGCCTGTTTTCCCAACCGTAAAATGAGCTGTTGTGGGGATCAAATGAGATAACATTTGTTAAATGCTTATTGGCACAATCCCTGGAACATAGTAGGCATTTAGTAAATGTATGTTCCTTCCCTATAGGTATGGAACACTGCATACAATATCAGATTTGATTAATGTGTTTAACTCCACAGATTTCCTCTATTTTCAAAAATTCTTTATTAAAAAGGATGGCTATCTATGAGGCAAGGAATATATTAGGAAATGTGACATCAAAACAAAATACCAATAAACAAGAAATATATTTTAAAAGTTTTTAATTTTTAAGATTAGGAATAGGTGAGATATGAAAAGCACTTTCACTGATGTAAAAGGAAAATGCACTCCTCTCCCTATCTCCCTTAATCTGAGATCATCTCAAATTTATCTCCAATCCTGCCTCTATCTCGTTTGGACAGTTATTTTGCATGTTCTCTCTCCTGTTGCTGTTGTGGTTCAGTTGTGTCTGACTCTTCCTAACCATACCGGTCCATGGGGTTTTCTTGGTAAGGATACTATAGTGGTTTGCCATTTCCTTCTAAAGCAGATTAAGGCAAACAGAGGTTAAGTAACTTGCCCAGTATTAAGTATCTGAGGCCACACTTGAACTCAAGTCTTCCTAACTCTTTTGTTGTCTCTTCTGTTAAAGACTTTCGCCTTTCTTTAGCACAGTGCCTGGCACATAATAGGCCTTCTAGAGTGGAAGAAATGTCTCTAGCATCTCTTTCAAACCTAAATCTATAATCCTCTCTAGTCTTGTTTTTCAAGAAATGTTACTTTGGCATTTCTGTCATTAAAATGAAGTTATAAAGTCAAGCATTTTCAGCTACTTCCAGAACACACTTTTATTCAAAATTCATAGTATATGAAAAAAATTACACTTTGACAAGCTAGTCAATTAAAAAAAATTTATTACAAGATTCTTCTTTGGGCACCAATGCAAATCCAATGGAGATGTCTTAAAGAAAGTTTGTTGTTAAAAAAAACTGATTAAAATTTTTTAAATTTTTTTTAAAAAAGGTCTTTGAAAAGGCTTTGAAGATGCACGCTTTGTGGGAGCAAAGCAGTGGGAATGAAGTAGATGTCCGTCAACTGAGAAACAGCTTTAAAAAAAACTGGGGTACATGAATGTAATGGAATGCAACTATGCCATGAGAAAGGGGGAATATTAAGAATTCAGAAGCATGGAGAAACTTACATGAATGGACACAGATTGAAAAAATCAGAACCAAGAAAACAATACATACAAGGACTACAAAAAATGTAAACAGAGAGAACAACAACAAAAAGCTGAACTAAAAAAGAAATTAAAGAAAACAGTCTAATGGGGGAAGACAACACCTGACAAGAAGAAGGGGGAAGAACGGGGACACACAGGGAAGAGGATGTCCCACACAGGGGGCAGAGGAAGGCAGTCAGGATGGCAAATGATGAAGTGCAGTGGGTGAGAAATTTCGAGCTGACTCTCCTAGACACATACACACACCCTTAAATGGAGGATCTGAGAGCCCCTCCCCATTGCCCATCCTGTAGTCTTTGCAATCAGAGGGGCATTAGAGGCAGGAGGTACTAAGGCGGTGTGAATTGGAGGGCTGATGTGATCTTAAAGGATGGTGAAATTCTGATGAAGGATAATCTGAGTGCAGTTGGCAAATAAAAGTATTCTATTGTCATTTAAGAATTATAGAGAAGCAGAAGGTTAAATGATCTCTGAAGACAGTTGAAGAATAAAGCAGAGAGAGAAACATAAGGGATCTTAAATATCATCTAATCTAACTCTCTCATTTCCTCATTGAGGAAACTGAGGCCCAGAAAAGAAATAACTTGACCAATGCAATACAGGTAGGACATGTCAAAATCAGAATTCGAACAAAGGTCTTCTGCCTCCAAATCCAAGGCTCTTTCCACCACATCATGCTGCTTGTTTTACATGCTATTACACTGCCCTGGTTTGAAATTTGCTAAAGATTAATAGTTTACTCTCAGCATCCAGAGGGATTTCTCTACTGTGTCAGTATTGGTATAAGAAACCAATATCTACAGAGAAGATTGCTATGTACTCATCCTATGAATCCATAAAGTGAATAAACACTCTCTACATCTTCTTCTGTATTACAAACGCATCTTCTTAGCTTCCTGTGGCACACTGGTCCATAAATAGTAGATGTTTAATAAATGCTTGTGGATTAACTGCATCTATACCTATTCATAGCATCACCACTGGAATTTTCCTCCTTTATCAAATCACCTTACAGAGCTCTACATTATGGATCTCACTGATTAGTTGTTTGTAGTGGTTAATGTAGGAAATTAGGTGATTAATTTTGCTAAGTTTCAGGATCTTAACAATATAAGGATATATTCACACAAAATGAGAGTGTATATAGGATGTTTTGACAGTTTTAAAGCACTACATACCAACTACTGCGCTTATTATGTTAAAATGTTTTTTTCACAAGTTTATGTAGAAGATATGAGTTGATATGTGAAGACCCAGAAGAGCCAGAGAGAAGGATGGGAAAAAAAAAGTATGTTTTGACATTTTTTCCAAAGTCTTTTTGCATCAGCGTGGGGATGGGCAACGGACATTTCCCCAGCAACCTAAGAAACCAGGCAAAGGCATTCCAAGGACCTCAAACCATATGGTCGATGTAGACAAAGGGGCTAGGTCATATTCAACCTGATTTTTGTGACTTTTAACTTCTTAAAATCATCAATGGAGTAAAAAAAAAAATCACAATTCCTCAGCATTATACTGACTGTATAAAAACCTGCCTTCTTCCCAGGAATTTTGTAATGCGTCTATACTGACAATAAAGTACTTTTAGCTTCTTAGGACAAATTTGCCACAAATACTTTCAATCAATTATCAATAAAGTCTTTACTGAACACCTATGTGATAAGCAATGTGTTAGATACTGTGGGAATACGGAAGAAAAATAAATCAGGAATCCTACCCTCAAAATATTTAACTTCTAGTTGGCAAAACAAAGATAATATAAATAATTAGCACAGTGTAAAACATATTACAGTAAGACTAAAGTTTGTCATTTTGCCAGTCCATTCAAACACTTCCTAAAAAGCCATTTCTATTCCTTCAGTGCCTTAGTTGAATGGAATCTTAAAGATGACCTATTCAAATTCCTTCAGTTTAAGAGTGGAGATGAAGCCCAGAGAAGCTGCCTTGTTACCCAATCTACTCTAGTCACACAATTCCAACCAAGGTCTTCTAGTATCTAAGTCTAGTGCTCTTTCTACTCTCTGCCCTGCTGCTTCATAACTCTTCTGTTAAGTCCTCTTCCTGATGTTTTCCCCAGTTAAAGATTTTCTCTCCTTATTACCCCCTAAAGTGCTGAATGAGGAAGAGGCCCTTGAACATATCTCTTCAGTACACTTTATAGAGCTAAGTAGGAACATCAGAGCTTGAACAATTCTCAGAACATTCAGCAGTTCCCCTCAGTCAATGAACATGCCAATAAACAGCCACGCAATCTTGAATAAGTCACTTAATCACTTCAGGACTGCTTTTTCCTAATCTATAAAATGAGAGGGTTGGACAGGATGAAAATCTCTCACTTTTAAAGTACTTTAAGGTTTACAAAATTCTTTCCCCAGAGCACCTCTAATAGGTAACATAAGTATCATAATCTCCCCTTACGAATGAAGAAACAGGCTCATAAAGGTTAAGGGATTTGCCCATGATCACACCAAGTGGTGGGGACAGAGTATGAACATATGTCTCTTCACTTCAAGTCTCGCTGCCGTAGATGATCTAAGGCTCCTTCCAGTTCTAAAAATACCAACAGCAGAATCCACACCTGTTATTTCTCCCTTCATAAAACAAAATCACCATCTAGTGGTGAAGAGGATAACTACAGGCTTTGGCCTCTGCTCTCTGATAGTCATCATTCAGTTTCCAAGAGCTCCTAAAGAGCAGGCTTGCCTCTGAGTGCCACGGTATGTGGCACAGTCTAATGCCAGCATCGGATTCTAGATAAAAGGAGATAAGCAGGGAAGGTTTCAAGGAAGATGTGTGCTGGGTTTTAGCATATCTGGATAATCTGGTGAAAGGGAACGATACAAGCAAAGCCACTAAGAAAAAATGAACACAAGTAGTTAAAACTGTCCTCCGTGTGTGGAGGACACCTGGCAGGGAACAAGTAGGAAGAGATCAGATCACAGAAGGCTTTCAAAGTAAAACAGGCTGTCAATAAACATGAAAAATATTCTTCAAACAACCAACAAAAGAAAAACAAATTTAAAAAAGTTTTCACCTCACCCCCATCCAATTGGCAAATATTGTAAATTTTGGAAACTAAAGAAAAAAGATAAACAAGTGCACTGTTTCCAGAACCGTGAACTGGTGCAACCACTGTGGAAAACAATTTGAAATTTTTTTTAAAAAAGGTTACTAAATAGTACATTACATAACCTTTGACCCAATGATACCACTACCATGTGTATATCCCCACCAGGCAGTCCACCACCCAAGAAAGGTAGTGGCAGAAAGTTCCCATCTACATTAAAATATTAATATCATCTGTTTTTGTAGTAGAATTGGGCATCTATTAATGAGAGAATAAGTGAAAAAAAGTTGTGTTATATAAATGTAATGGCATACATTGCCTTACGATGGGCAATAATCCAATTTTTTTGTATCCAGTGGCCTCTTGCCCCCCTCCCCTAGCATTTAGAGGAGTATTTTGCACAGCAGGTAGGGGAGTCAATGAGTCACCATGGTCCCTTATCTTCAAATGGTCAAACAGCTGAAGGGAATAAAAAGTAGCTCTAAGTACTACCCTTTTCTGGCCAAAGACAGACGGCTCCCAGCGCTTCAGGAAAGGAGAGCTGCATTCCTCTGTGCCACCCTTAGTGCCCTGTGTTAGCACAGAGGAGCTAGGCAGGACAGGACAGCTGCGGAAGCCCTCTCCGATTGGAGATGCGGTGGCTGTTAGGTGTGTGAATGCGCACTAGGCCAGGCTGACAGGGAGGAAGTAAGATGAATGAGGCAGATGGAATTAGGAGAGTCCGAGTTTTTTTCATTTTTCTTTGCATCTTTGCCCCACAGAAACAATACTATAACTTTCTCCTACATTTCCAAACTGGTCACAATATTTCAACTAATTAAGAATCTTCCACTGTTTACAGTTTCTCTCCTGCTCTCATACCACTAAGTCTGAATGCATACTTTTCTTCACCTGATAAAATCAACGACTTGCCACCTGTTTGGATTAATTTCATTCACTGAAAAACCGAGTGAAGATATAACATTTATTTACTCTTTAACTAGTGCCTCCTGTGTGCCTAACACTGTGCTAAGCCCTGGGAAAGTAAAACTCAGGTAGTCCTTACCTTAATAAGAGCTTACAGTCTAAACAAGAATAAGGACCATTCTGCCACATAACGAGTACAAAACTAGTACAAGAGGCATCAAAACCGAACATTCCAGAGCACATGAGTGAAAGTCAATGGAGAGGTCAAAGTGTGACCCAATCAGAAGAGGTTCCCAATGAGAGGAAGAGACTTCCCTTGAGTTAGCTCAAGTGAGTGACATGGAGAAGGTTCCAGACCTAAGCATCCAAGACAAGGAGGTGGAGGAGCTCAAGACACAGAGCAGACAGGGAGAAAGCAGAGCCCAAAAGACAGGAGGCTGCCCCAAGGGTCGAGAAGAGTGGTGGTGATGAGGTGGACCATGATGGGAGTGGAAATCAAAGCAAGAAGCAGCACTACATAACAGACTGGATACTAAAAGTGAGGGAGCAGAAAGATTTCAAGTTCCTGAAATGGAGACAGGATGAACTAGTTAGAGGGAGGACTAATTTAGGGGAAAGATAAACCGTGCTTTTGATGGGCTGATGTGCCAGCCAGAGAGTGACCCCACAAAGGCCGATGGAGATTCAAGTCCGGAATCACAAAAGTCAAGACTAGATGCAGAGACGAGAGCACGGGGAGAAGAGTGAGGATAAGCCCTTGTCCAACACCCACAAGGCACAGTGGATGTAGCCAGGAGGGAGCCCCATCAGCCCTTGCCTGCCCCACCCCACCTCCTTTAATTCTTCCAGCAGAAGAGCCCAAAGCAGCAGTCAGAGGGAAATGATGACCCTGACTCAGCAGTCACATGACACAGCCAGTGGCCATTCCCATGGGCTTCAAACACTAGTGTGCTCTACTCAAAGAGGTCTCGGCTTCTAGGAACAAACAGTGTTTGGTGGCTCTAAAAAATCATGGGTTTTTGTGACTTGGTGTGCGCTCAGGCTTAACACCAAGTCTCAATTTCAACTCATTGACTGTGAACTTCCAATAGGTTAGTCCTGAAATAACTGTTTTCCTACTCAAATCCCATTGCTAGAACCCAGAAAAGGATGAGAACAGTGCCTGGACCAGGATCATAGATTTAGATCTGGGGGGAATGTGAGTGTGCCTGAGCAGCTCCCATGAAGAGCTTACAAGGCAGCCTCGTTTACTGAGCAAACTCTAACTGGTATAAAGTTGAAGACAAAACTGGCTTCCTTGTGATGCTCATTTGTTATTTCTACTTCTGCCCACCTCAGCAATGCAAAGCAAGTCATAGAACAGCATCTTAGAGTCGGAGGGGACTTTAGATACTATCTAGCCGAAGAACCACCTCCCTACAAAAAATAATTCAGCTCCTTCTTTCACTTAATAGGATTGGGAATAGGGAACGGACCTGCGATTTCGTTAATGGAGGGAACATCTGATTAAGGAAATTCCCTCTACCAATTTGAAGCCTTCTCTTCAACTTAAGAGAAGTGTCCAGGACTGACAGGTTAAATAACTTGTCTAGGATCACACAGCTAGTATGTGTCAGGGGCAACACTAGGATCCAAGTCTTGGCAACTGGGTGCTGCAATGGCTAAAACACTGGGCCTGGAGTCAGGAAGACCTGACCTCAGACTGCAGTGTGACCCTGGGCAAGTCACTTTGTCTCTGGCTCAGTTTCCACAAAATGGGGCTTGTAACAGCACCTACCTCCCAGGGTTGTCGTGAGGATCAAATGAGGTAATATCTGTAGAGCAGCCAGCACAGTGCTTGGCACATGGCAGACGCTTGTTCCCTTCGACCTCTCCACTACTCTACACTGCATTCTACACTGAAAACAGCCATGAAATATTCCAAAGTCCTCTCAAGTAGAAACCAAGTACATTTCCTGTTCACAACCCAGCTCCTACTTTGTGTGCTTTTTTTCAAATGACAATGTTCCTCTTCAGGAATAAGGAGGAACAGAATAGCAAGAAGGCTGGGCTTCCAATCCCAATTCAGTTCGGTGACCAGGGGCAAGTCCTTAGCCTCTCTCGAGTCTCGGTTTCTTCCTCTATGAGAACATTGGTGCAGTCGACCGGAGATTTAGAGCTACAAGGAACCTTAGTGGTCACCCAGTCCTATCGACTCCTTTAGTTTACAGATGAGGAAAATGACAATGAGAAAAGTGAAGAAGTGACCTGGCTCAGCCACACAGTAATTTTTTGAGCACGGAGGTGTAATAACTAGCACAGGGAGCATGGAGAGGAAGGTGTACAAAGACTGCAAAGGTACGAAAGGGCCAGATGACCATGCTCCTGGAGCAGACCATGAGGTCACTCTGGGGACCTGTGCGAGTGAGTTTGCTTCCAAGAAAGAAAGGCAGGCCTCTCCACTTCACCTCCTGCTAGGTCCCAGAGATGTTCAAGTCTCCTGGCTCAGTCACCACACTAGGCTCTATGTCCCACAGAAATCTGATAAGCTTATCTTCCAAGTCTCCATCCAAGTCTTAAAAAAAAAAAGGTTGAGCAGGACATGGCCAAGGGCAGAGCCCTGGCTGCTGTGAGCACCCACAGCCATTTTCCTCCAGTAGCAGTAAGTACATACAAATCTAGTTTTCTCTAGCCACCAGCCGAGTATTAGGAAAGCTTAACGACACAATTGACTGCAGCATGGGACCACTACAAATCTCAGGCGTCAGAAGCATGATCAAACTGGCTAATGAGAAAACCTGGGACAGCAGTTCCAATCTACCTGTAGATTTTAAAGCTGTTCTTGTCCATCCTAAGAAAATCAAGAATAACATCTTATGTTCACGATGCAAATACAATTGTCACCAATATTTAAAACTTCAAGGTCACTAAGTTGCCAAGAATAGAAAAAAATTAATTTTCTTCCATTCTCAGTGATCTAAACTGTAAATAATTTTAATACTAAATGCAAAGGAGAGAGGATAATTTACAAATCGGCATTTAGTGGTATAATAGCTCATATTTATGTAGAACTTTCTTCACAACAATATCATAAGTTTGGTAGCAAGAGTATTTAAGCTTAATTAATTTGCCCATGGTAACAGTTAGTAAAGCAGCAGTCAAAACTTGAACTCAGGCTTCCTAGATCCAAAATCAACACTCTTTTACTACTTCTGTACAAGAATACATATTCCATAAGCAAGAAATCCAAGTTTAAGTTAGCTTTGTAACACAAAAAAATTCAAATAATTAATACAATAAAAACATAAAATAGTAAATTGTTTAGATATGGTAACTATAACTTTATAAGTAATCAATCAGACATAAGTACAACAACCTTCAGTGCTGAGCCAGTCAAAAATACTGGACTGAGAGTGAAAATACTAGAACCGGAGTTCTTGTAACAGCTCTGCCATTAATTAGCTTTCTACTACTTAAGGTTTATCTGAAAAATGAGGACTAAACAATTTCTATGATCCCTTCAAGTCTAGTTCAAATCTTACAATAAAATTTATGTCCAACAGTTTGGTACTTTCCCTGGGGTATGGCTCATCTGCTGGCAGGCTTGACTTGGGAGTCAGGAAGACATGAGTGCAAATCCTCTCTCTGACACCTACATGCTGTATGACTACAGGCAAAGCACTGAACCTCTCCTCTTCAAAACAGATAATAATTTCAGTAGTAACTATCTTCTAAGGCTGCCGACAAGACCAAATGAGATTAAGTGTAAAAGACTGTGCAAAGGGCTGTGTAAAGGTCAGTTGTTGCATCATATGCATTCAGGGTCACCTTCTCAAGATCTATTTACTAATTTACTTTTTTTCTTTGTAATAAACATTATAATTTCTGTCTTTGCTAAAGATTGTGTTCAAGAGGCTCAAAAGCAGCAAAGGGAGTTAGTGTGAATGGGATAAACCTCACCCAGATGTGCTAGTTCAGGAAAGTTTTTTAACACTCTTCTAAATCCCAGTGACAGGCCACCCTAGCACAGAACTGGCAATGAGTTGTCCAAGGCCTGGTCAGTGGAGCCCTGGTTCTGGCAGGTCCCACAAAGTGACCAAACCTGCTTATGAACTGTACATCACATTTTAAGAGCAGTTTAAGTCAAGAGCTTCACCACTGGACTGACACCACATGGTGAAGCATTTTTCACACTCAACTCCTGAAAGCTATCTATTCAGAGAGGAAGGGGGCCTGAATTATCAATGCAGGAAGTACCCACACAAAGAAAACAAGATTTCCTAAAGAAATGGAATTATGGACTGTGTTGGGGTTCTTGTTTTTTTTAAAAGCAGTCATATCCCGTACTCCCTAGCAGGAAAGAGTGCTAGATTAGGAACCTGGGAAAATTGGTTTTAAATCCTAACTTTGCCACGAGTTACCTGTGTAATTTTGGGCGAGTCCTTCCTGGGCCTCAGTGCTTAATCTTTAAGAGTTTGGCCTAGGTGACCTCTAAAATTCACTTTTATTTCACGGATCATGCCTTGGAAGGAGCCTCAGAAGACTAATTTAACCCCCTCATTGTACAGCCAGGGAAACTACATACCTGTGCTCACAGACAAAAGGCAGCAGGTGCCAATGCCAGGCTTTGAATCCTTCTACTCTAAATATGTGTAGGATCCTATGATGGCTTGTAGGATGCTTCAATTGCACTATGAAATTTTTCACTAAGGCCTCAGTTTCCTCATCTATAAAATGAAGGGTATTAGCTCTCTTCAGTATTTTCAAAGACCTACGATCTCATTAACTGGGATTATGGCTTTCTGTCAATAATTCCAAGGGACACTACTAAACACTAAGCCACAAACTGTATGGGGTCTGTATGGCCTATTTATTTCAAAAGCTTAAAGCAAATTAAACTGTAACTCCACCTAAATATCACAGGATTACCTGCTATTACTATTTTCTGGAAATCTGTATAAACAATCTAGATGCATTATAACAATTCTTTTACATTTTGCTAAAACATTCTGAGAAACTAATTACTCCGAAAGTTGTTAAAATCCAGAATTCCTAGTTAAATGTTTGGGTGTTGTATACAGTAACATATACAACACATGGTGCTGGTCAACTTCCACCATGAGCGTTCCTATTATGTTGGTTTATGTTTATGCAACTGCTCTGTATCTTTTGTGAACTAGAGGTTGAAGAGGGTCAGCAGGCAATAGAAAGGGCATCAGTTGGGACTGAATTTGACATTCAAAGTCATTTAAATGTTGGTGAAACTAATCTAGCATCAAGTAAATCTTAAAATTGTCAAAGAAAAAAACTGTACTGTGTAATTGTAGGCAGGAATTTTTTTTAATTTATCATTATTCTAATCCAAGCATTGTTCTACTAATTTATAGGATTCTCAACAGCTAAGATTGGCCCAGAACAATAATCATTTAGCTTTTGGTGCAGTCGGAGAATCATTTTCTGAAAACCACTCAGAGATGGATCACTTGCTTCAAGAGTTCTTTCTAGTTTGTCAAAAGTGAACTTAAGTAAGAAAAGACTTCCTTCTTCCCGCAGATCAATAGACCAATCCCTTCAGGGGATGGGGGAAAAACAAAGACCTTAACTACATTGATTTCAATTTTATGCTTGTTACTACCCTTAATCCGTTTGAGAGCTTAGCTTTCTTTCTGAACCTTTTATACACTTTCTTAAAGAAAAGTTTCTTCCTTAATATTTGTAAAAGAGGGTTTTTGTTTGCATCCACAAAACTGAGAAATTGAGAAGTTTATCTAATATTCAAATGAGAATTGGTCAAGCAAGAACTGGAATGCCCTCTGCTGTCCATTCTAACTCTAACATAAGATATGTATGTATGTATGTGTGTGTGTACACATATATATTGCGTATCATATAATATTTTGCTTTTGCCCACATAATAAAAATTGTAAGAAAGTATTACATAGAAAAATAAAGTTTAGTACAGATTCGCTATGTTCATAAATACGTATTTCATCTGTGAAAAATATATACATGGGAAGGAAAAAAAAAAATCAGACAAGCTATGTGCGTTTGGACAAGTCAATTAGTTTCTCCAGGCTTTTATGTTCTTCACCTAAAATATGAAAGGTTGGATTAGTTTCTTTCTCGGGGTACTATTCTATAAAATGATTAGTCTACGGATATTTTTTAGGAATACTCAAGTTTAATACTTTAAAAATGAGACCATAGAAAAAATACCCCTTAAAGGCCTAGTACATACACATACTCCTCTAGCACACTCTTATGATGCTCTTAGAGAGAGTCTATCTAGACTCTCTCTATTTCTACATCTAACTAAAGGCCCCAAGTAGCTCAATAAACATTTTAAGTACATGGACTCAAAGACACAAAGAAATTATTTATGGGGTAAAACTGCCCATAAAATTGTAAATCTGCTTCTCTTAAGCAAGCCTGCCAGTCTCATAGAAGAAGATCACACCTCCCACTCACTGGAAAACTAGAGACCATTTGCCCAAAGCTTCCCATTCTTTCCTCTGGAGGACCAATAATATGGGCATTCATATTGCACTTTAAGATTTGTTAAAGTGCTTTACCTCATTTTCTCATGACAGCCCAAGGAGGTAGGTGTCATTAGTCAGTTCTGCTATGAAAAAGGGGAAAAGGGAGAAAAGAGAAGAGAAGAGAAGAGAGAAGAGGAGAGGAGAGGAGAGGAGAGGAGAAGAGAAGGAGAAGCAGTTAAGCTAAAACTTGAGATTTGTGTTCCTAAAAGTCACTACGCTACGCAAAACTGAGCAATAAAAACCACAGGGCTTATGGAAAAAATGGGACAAGAGGCACAAGACTCAAAAATATCATCAGTGAAACATTTTTAAAAGATAGGAATCTTAACGGAAGTATATTTTTATACGTGTTAAATGGTTAAGAAATACATAAATACTACGATAAAAGTGGATTGCTGATCCCAAGGGCCCCAGGGATGGGGAGGAGTATGGGGGATCCAGCTATGACGGAAGTTAGAGACAAGGAGGAAGCCCACAGCTCCTACTGCACCATAACTATATCAAATGGATCTCCACCTTGGAAAAAAAACCTGAAGGTTACTTATGGAAGTGGGTGTTAGAAGGATTCCAAGTTTGTGACTTATTATGAAGTGGTGCAATTTAATGTGCTCTGACTGTTTTTTTTGTGGACAAAATCTCAAACAAGCAAATTCAAAATTCAAATTATGCTCAAATTATTCCCTAATGTATCAGTAATGTTGGAACAAATTTGCATTTTCAAAACAAGCATTATAGCAGAACTGACTTTATTAACCCTATTTTACACATGAGGAAACAAACTGAGAAAGGTTATGCCTTGCCCAGGGTCACTCACCTAGGGGCTAAGGTAGTTTTTGAACTCAGATCTTCCTGACTCCAAATTTGATGCTCTATCACCTACTCTATTTGTACTCCAGATCCCATCCCTTCCCATCTCCTTAGGCAGACTGACCCCATTAGCACCCCCTTCCTTCTTTAATCTTCCATCTCTCCCCTTCTACTGGTTCCTTCCTTGCTGCCTACAAGCAGATTTTCCTCCATTCATTTAAAAAAAAAAAAAACCAAACCTTCATTTGAAGCTTGTTGTAACTATGAACAAGTCTGACCTTATGACAAGAAAATGTACCTCTTCCCTTGCTTGCACAGGTGGGGGGGGGGGGGGGGGAAGGGTGGATTGGTAAAAACGTGGAACACTACATATATTGTCAAATTTAGCCAAAGTTTTGGTTTGTTTTAGTTCAACTGCTTCCCCTCCTCTCTGTTTCTTTTTTTATTGTTAAAAGGAATGGCTCACTGTGTAGGGAAAAGGGATGTATATATTCAGAAATAAAGATGACACAGAAAGAAAAGATATCAATAAAAATGTTTTAACCTTCACTTGACCCTGCCCACCCCCCTTTCAAGCTCTCTTTTCCTCTTCCTCTTTCTTCACAAAGCCAAGTTACTAGAAAAAGCCATCTCTACTCCTTGGCTCTACTTCTCCTCTCCTTTCTTTCTTCAATCTGACTTTGGACCAGAACTCTTCACTTAACTGAAATGGTTCTCTCCAGTTACCAACAATCTCTTAATTGCCATTTTCCTTTCCTTTTATAAGGGGATTTATCACTGGATAGGATCCTAGTGGAGGGAAGGAAATATTAAAAAATGTAAGCTAATGAATGTCATGTAAAAACATAACATTAATAAAAAATAAGATAATTTTCAAATAAAGTTAGACCGGTAAATTGGCAGTGACAAAAATGAATTTTAATCGTCACAAAACAATTTTTAAGAATGTGACTTAAATTTAGCAGATTCCCTTCTTAGAGGCTATTGAAATAATATCTGCTATCTAGCCAAAATGGAGAACAATTCTAGACAAAGGTGCATAAAGTTGGAAATTTCAATCAAGGTATAAAAAGTTATCACTACAATAAGAAAATAATTCTTCCACGATTGTAGCTTAGTCTATCATCTCTTGATAAGAAAGGAAGGGGAACAAGTATTTCTTAAGTGCCTACTATGTACCAAGCACTGCCCTGAGCTTTACAAATATGGTTGTGATCCTCACACCAACCTTGAGAGGTGCCACTATTCCCCCTATTTTTACAGATGAGGAAACTGAGGCTGACAAGAGTTGAAGTGATTTGCCCAAGGTCACACAGCAATTAATTAATTATCTGAGGCAGGTTCTGAAGCCAGATCTTCCTCACTCCTAGCCCAGTTCCCTATCCATTGTACAATCTTATTTTTTTGATGATCTATGATTTCACTGGCATAGCGGTAAACTCCAGTAAGCAAGCTCCCTCCACCAGTGAAGTCTGGCTGGCAACTATAAAGCAATTTATTAGCTTGAAGAACTAAGACCTTGTTGTTCAGTTATTTCAGGCACGTTCAAGTCTTCATAACTTCAAGGGTTTTCTTGGCAGAGATACTGGGGTGGTTTGCCATTTCCTTCTCTAGCTCATTTTATAGATGAGGAAACTCAGGCAAAGACAGTGAAGTGACTTGCTCAGGGTCACACAGCTAGTGTCTGGGGATGGATTCGAGCTCAGGTTCTCCCGATTCCAGACTTTGGCACTCTATCCACTGCACCACCATGCTGCCCTAAGACTTGATGCCCAGTATACTTGCACAACCAGTAAAATGTTGGTATTAAAAAGCTGGGGCAGATCTTCTGGTCATTAAAAGAACTATGCAGTTTCTCATTCAATTTCTTGTCCGTACCCTTCTACACTCTTTCCACAATTTGTCCACCCAGTGTGCTGGTGGCTGTCCTCACTTTCTCTTGACACGTCAAGGAAATAACTGCTGTACCATGTGGAGAATCCATTTTTATCTTTCCTCACCCTAAGATCAGCCATGTCCTTGATCAAGCTTTTTTTCTGGACAACTTTATTCTGGTTCTTCTTGGTAGTTCCATATGTGTTGTGAATTGCAGCCTGACCACACCCACAAAGCTCCTTCCCACTGAACCCTATTCATTTTTAATTCCATGACTCACAGCCAAATATCACAACTAATACAATATTGGTATCATGAAGATGGAGCTTTGTTTCAGGAAGGATATCATGGTCACTGAAGGAACTTTGCGGTTTCTCCTCCTGCTTAATTCTGGGCCCAGCTCCCTTGACCATTCGCACCCATCTGTCCTCTATTATCTCACCTGGTGAGCTCTAGACTCAATTATCACGTCTCTGCAGATGATAGTCTCTGGCTTCAATCCCATAGCTACAACTTGACCAGTCTAAGACATCTGAACTCTTTCCTCTCCAAATCTTTCCAAGACCCTTCCTACTATCAAGGGACCCACTATCTTGCCAGTACCTGAGGTCTGTCCTCCTTCACTTCTCCCGCTCTCCACACAGGTAATCCTGTCACCAAACCTTGTACTCTCTGCCTTCACAACATCTGTCCTATTCCTCCCCTGCTCTCTATTCCCACAGCCACAACCGCTAGAGTTCAGGTCCTCAGCCATCTCTAGTCGTCCTGATGAGTATCAGGCCACTGGATCCTGGAGCAGAAAGTGAGGCTAGTGACCTTGCACAGCCCTCCCTCCAATCAAAGTCAACTGCAAGTCATGTCATCGTCTCCCTGATGTCAAGGACCTCTTTCAGAACGAAGGACAAACACAACACAACCTCAGCACCTAGGACCAACTACTGCAATAGCCTTCTCAATTGGTCTCCCTAACTCTACTCAGCTACCAAAGTGATTTTCCTAAAGCCCAGATATGACACTGTCATCATCCCCCTTCTCAGGAGATTCCATTGGCTCTCTACTAGCTCCTGGATCAAATGTAAAATCCTCTATTTGTCTTGGCAGTGCAGTGTAGAGTGCTGGACCTGGAGTCAAAAAAGCCTGAGTTCAAATCCAGCCTCAGACACTGACTAGTTGTGTGCCTTAGGCTAAGTCACTTAAATTGCCTCAGTTTCTTCATCTTCTTTCCAGGGGTTTTGTGAAGATCAAAGCATACAATATTTGCAAAGCATTTAAGACAGTGCCTGGAAACAGAGTAGGAGCTTAATAAATGCTTATTTCCTCCATCCATCCAGTTGAAGCTCTTCATCACCCTCTATGCACAGGACACCAACCTACTTGCTCTTCTTCCCATACGTGACGCCATCTCTTGTTTCTGCTTTTTTATTGGCTGCTCCCTTGGCCTTTTCTTCCTCCTCACCTCTGACCTCAGCCATCTCTGGTTTCCTTCAGTTCAAAGGCCACCTTCTGCAAAGAGCTTTATCTGCGCTTTCCCTCTTCATTCCACCTACTTGAGCTTTCCCTTTTAAGATACATATGCTATAACTTGTTTGTACCTACTTATTTACATGTTATCTCCCCTATTAATAATAACAATAGTTAACATTCATGTAGCATTTACTATGTGCCAGGCACTGTGCTAAGCGCCTTACCATTATTTTCTCATTTTTTTCCCCTCACAACTCGGGGAGGTAGGTGCCATTATGATCCCCATTTTACAGATGAGGAAACTGAGGCAAACCGAGGTGAACTGACCTGTGCAGGGTCACAAAGGTAGTAAGTACATAAAGCTAAATTTGCACTCAGGTTTCCCTGCCTCCAGGCCTGGCACTCTATTCGCTGTGTCCCTGCCATTAGTAGGTAATCTCCCTGTAGGCAGGGACTGTTTTTGATGTTCTTCCTATCCCCATTACTTAGCACGGTGCCTGTCACAGGGTAAGAGCAAATCAATGCTTGTGGATTAAGTGCATTGTCCATAATATGGACAAAAGGATAAGGATAGCCCAATTTCTATTATGGCTAAACAGTCTTTTTCTACTTGGTGAAACTGTTAAGAAACTTGGTACATAAATGTTTTAGTTCTTTTCCCAATTGTGCATGATATAGTTTCTAGTTGCATAGAATGAAAATTCATTTGAATGTTAAATGATGGAAATTACAGCTACAACATACTATTCTGTTAGGAGAAGCATCAATATTTCCTTTGCTAACAAGTGATTCCATTTGCACCCTTCATTATCTAAGTCCCAGTTAATTTTTGACTAATCTTTACATCTGAATATTATACAAGCAAGTAAACCACAAGCATGGGTATGGCACCCTAATATTATCCATGGCTAATAAGGTAGCCTGCCGTAACCAAGTGGAGTAAAAGACAGGAACAAGGGCAACTTTCAGCCATTTTTTGTCTAATTTAAATACACAAACTTCACTAATATTTAAAAAGGAAAGCAAAAACCAATCTTCTAAGGTGCTGGGACACTTCTTAGTTTTCATTTTTGAAGCTGCAAGTTCCAAGGAAAAGGAAGTATACTGAAGACAAAAATCCTCTCAAAGAAAAGATGCTGTATGCAATGGGATCCCTAAGCCAAACTACTTGGTATACAGAAGATTACTGTGCCCCTCGTGAAAAACCCATCAACCCCAGGGGTGAGCATTTTAACCACTTAGCTGTCTCAGGCATGCCATGAATTACAAAAAGACTTCCCCCAGAAAGCTTCAAATGAAGTCCAAACCAAAACAAAACAAAAAAACTACTTGCTAGTGGATCATAGCTACTAAAAATATACCCTGAAATGGAAGAAGAGAAGTAAAAACACTTAAAAGGCCCTTAAAACTTCAGTTTTCCCAGAGACTTACATAGTACACTGGACGTCCTCAAGCCAGTTACTCTGCCAACTTCAAGTTTATTCAATAAAGCGTATGCCCTTTGACACAGAGAGCCCACAGCCAGGCATATACCAAAGAGGTCAAACAGAAAAGAAGTTCCTATAGTCACCAACATAGTCACTTTCTGTGGTGGTAAAAAACTGCAAAGTGGGTGCACATTAATTGTGAAGACTTTATCAAGCTGTAATAGATGAATGCAATGAAGTATTAATGTACCATAAGATAGATCACAAATGAAAAGAAATGGGAAAACTTCTAAGAGCAGGAGAAGAGAACATGCACTTAGGGGTCTCTACTTAGTACCAGGTGCTGTACAATTATTATCTCATTTGGTCCTCACAATAACCCTGGGAGGTGGGTACTATTATTACCCCCTTTTACAGGTGAGGAAACCGGGGCAAACAGACGCTAAGAGATTTGACAGGGCCACACAGCAAGTGTCAGAGGCTGTACTGGACCTCACATCTTGCTTGGTTCCAAGCACTCTAAGCACTTCATCCATCACCTAAGAGCCTTAGTGCCTTCCCTTTCTTTCAATAAACTCTACTGGCTTCCTAATGTCTCCAGGATCAAATATAAAATTGTTTGATTTTTAAAGCCCTCTACAAGCAGGCCCACTCCTACCTTTCCATTTTTCTTATGCCTGATTCCACTCCACGTATCTGAGATCCAGTAGCAGCAGCCTCCTGGCTGCTCCTCTCACAAGACACCAGCCCCCTCCCTCCCCAATCTCCAGCCTATGAGCGTTTTCCCTGGCCATCTCCCATGCCTGGAATGCTCTTCCTCGTATCCACCTCCTGGCTTCCCCTATCAGCTAAAGCCTCAACTTCTGCAAGAAGCCTTTCCTAGACTTCCTTAATCACCACGCCTTCCCACATCTCCAGTGTGTCCTGTATATATATTCTTTGTACATAGTTATTTGCTTGTAGTCTCCATCTGAGAACCTGAAGAGCGGGGACTGTTTTGATTTCTTTGTATACCCAGTGAGTGGCACATAGTAGGTGCTACGCAGTTACTAACTCATTCCCTTGGAGGTGGAAGACTGAGGCTGTAGAATGTTAAATACCCTATAAGAAGTAGTCACTGTGACCTTTGGTTCTTAGTAAAATGGTAGGGGGGGGGGGGTGATAGAGGAGGAGGAGGCAAAGATTAAATGTAGGAAATGACTGATGTAAATACAAAAGGCATCAAATTTTTAGTTTAAAAAAAAATCTATGGAACCAGATAATAGGCAAAAGCACTTAATTCTGAACATATCAGTAAGTACTCAAATAATCATTTTGATTATATTTTCCTGTTCTGAAATTACCCCCTAAGGGATTCTGCAAACTACTCAAAATCCACACTAAAGAGAAGCCACCTTTTATGTGGACAACCATAGTCAGCAGAACAGGGATCTCAGACAACAAATAAAAGGGACATTTAAGAGTCTACTGTGTGCACAGCATATTGTGCTGTAAAGGAACAAACAGTACAGTAGAAATTAAAGCCATTCCAATTAAAAACAAAAAACCTTTTTTCAAAAAAGAAGTTCTCATTTTCATAGAACATATACTATGATGTACTAATCTTCATACTTTGCCTTTTTACTTACTATGCATAAAGGTCAAACTCAGGCGATCTTTTTAACTACAGGGCTGTCTTCCCCGCTTTTATCTACAATCTAGTTATATAAAATAGGAATAGCAAAACAGCTCTAGGAAATTTGACTTTATTTCTAGCTATATAAAAGGACTGAGATAATACTGAAAATGAAGGTGATTCTAAAAGCATTAGTAAGAGGCCGGCAGCAAGGATAAAAATTCACATGACACAAACCCGGGGACAACATGTTCCATGAGAAACCTTATGTAGTTCTTGAGAGGCTGGGGACTGGAAGGACTCTGAAGTAAGGAAAAATTACAAACTGCTTTCATTAATTACTGGCCATTTTAAGGATCTTATGACAAAGGCTGCAATGGGGGAAACAGTATTAAACTGCTAAGATAGTAGGGAGAAATCCAAGGCCCTGGGCTTGTCCCTTCCCACTTCCCTGAGGCCGTCAGACCGGCGACCTAACCCAATCGTGGGGCTGGACTCGAGCTTTGAGGTCATCTGGTCCAGGCCTCCAGAGGCCACGTCTAGAGGCGGCTCCCGGGGCTCTCCCCACTCTCCAACACGGTCTGTTTATCCATATTCCGCAAGACCGACACCTCTGATGTAGCAAACTGCTTTTTAATCTGCTACCTAGAATGGGATCTAAGTAAATGTCTGTTATTAAGAAAATATTTGGAAACTTTTAAATACCTGCGTCCGACTTTTCAAAAGTTTAAAAAGCAGTCAGAATCGCCCTCGGAATAGCTATAGACTCATTCATTTGAATGGGCTTTCTTATTCCAATAACCGGTAAATCTCTCTTTACACAGCTCTCCCCGAACATCGAAGGGCTCGGGTTTTGTCCTTTTTTTTTTTTCCCCGGAAGGGTTAAAGAGAAAACTGGGTAGGGCCAAGGAAAGGAGAGAGTCCATTGCCGTCCCTCTGCCACCCAGGGGCCGGTCTGTCTTTCCAAGCTGGGCCAGGACCGACCCTACCCACCCGGGCCCGCTCCCTTCTTGGCCAGGCCAACACGTCTCCCGAAAGCTCGGCCGGGGCCATGGGCCCGGGATGACCAGGCGCCACCGAGGGGCCCCGGGTGTCCTTGGGAGGCTCGGGCCGCGGGGCCACGACGGCAAGGAGCCGCGGCCCTGGGCGGCCCGTGCCGGCAGGCATTTCCGAGGTGACCGGTCTCCCCTCCCCCACTGCGGGGCAGGACAGCCGGGTCGGGGCGGCCCCCTCGTCCTGCGGCGGCCTCTGCGGCTGCAGCTCCTGCTGCCCCGCGGGCGCGGGCCCGACCCCTCCCCCCCCCGGCCGCCCGCCCAGGGAGCCCCCCACCCCAGCCCGCTGGGGGTCCCCCGCACCCACCTGCCCAGGTTCTGCCGCCCTCCACCGGCGCCGCCGCCGGCCGCCGAGGATGAGGAGGCCGAGGTCGAGGAGGCCGAGGACGTGAGGCCGCCGGGCTTGCGGGCGCCCCCGGGCGCCGCCGCCGCCACCGCCGCCAGGGCCCCGGGCGCGGGGGGCTGGGCCTGAGCCGGGGGCTGGGCCTGGGCCTGGGCCGGGGGCAGCGCCGGGGCCAGAGCCGGGGCCGGCGGTGGCGGCGGCTGCGGTTGCTGCGGAGGCTGCGGCGGATGCTGGGGGGGCTGCGGCTTCAGGGACATACTGCTGACCAGCCCATACACCGAGGGCCGAGCCGGGCCCGGGCGCCTGACGAGAAGCGAGGCCGGGGCCGCGGAGCAGGAGGAGGCCGAGGTCGAGACCGCGAAGGAGGAGGAGGAGCCGGCAGCCGCGAGCCCGAGCCCGAGGGTAGGGAAGGGGCGGGGTGGGGAGGGTCGGGGGCGGGGAAGGCCGCCCGACCGACCGACGACACCGAGTTGCCGGGAGCCGCCGCCGCCGTTGCTACCAAAACAGTCTGAGGCGGGCGGAGGGAGGAGGGAGGAGGGAAGGACCGGCCGGGAGGGGGGAGGGGGACGGGGGCCCGGAGGGGACCTGCCGCGAACGGAACGCGGTGGGCGCCTGCGAACAAGCGGCGGCGGAAGGATACCTCTCGAATGCCGCGCACTTGCGCGCTCCTCTCGTCCGCCGACCCTCAAAAGGAGACACCCCTCTGCTGAACCCAAAGGCCGGTCACGCTACAGGAGGAAAGAGTGGGGGAGAGGGTGTTCCCCGAAGACAGGTGGGGGGAGTGGTTCAGAGACGTAGGGCCGGGGGGATTCTTTGCCGGAAGTCGGAGGGGCCGGACAGGAAGGAGAGCGTGAGGCGGTCGCTGCTGCAGCCGGAGCTGAAGCAGGAGCTGGAGGGGCGCACGTGGGGTTCTCGCGGACCCGGCCGGCAGCCTCAGAAGGGGCGGTACCATGCCAGGCCCCGCCCCTCGGGCACGAGCCGAGCGCAGGGGAGGGGCCGGACTCTCGCTGCCTGACCCCGAACATGGTGTGGGGTTAGAGGACACACGACTGAGGAGGGAGAATCTGGGCCGAGGGAGAACCGGGCGAACCCAGGGGGGAACTCAGGTGAAGACCTGGAGACCGACCGAGCCCAACCCCTCCCCGCCCTCGTTAGTTAAGGAAAAGGGCAAGTACTTGCCCAAGGTCACACAGAGAGATAGTGAGTCCTTGAGGCCGGCTCAGAATCTTTTGTTTCCAGCGGCTGCCCTCCATTGTAATAATTAGAAGCATCTCCCCGCCGCTGATGGATGCTCTCTGCAGGGGGCCGCAGGACCAGGCCTAATAGCCTGAGTCAGTCAAAGCATTTATTAAGTGCCTACTGTGTGCAGGCACTGGGCCAAGTGCTGGGGGTCCAAAGAAAGTCAGACATTGAGTTGATTAAGTGCCTACAATGTCAGGTACTTTCTAAGGGCTGAGGGTCCAAAGAAGGTCTGAGCATTTATTAATCGACCACTGCTAGGTATACAAAGAAAAATCAGCCTCCAAGCAGTTATTAACTACTGTGGGTCAGACACTATGCTAAGCACAGGGTACACAGAAAGGTAAAAAAGAGTCCTTGCCCTCAAGGAGCTCACAGTCTAAGGAGGGAGACAGCATTCAAACAGTACACATTAAGATAGATGGTTACAGGATCAATGGGATATAATCAACAAAGGAAATGTACTAGCCTTGAGGGATCAAGGAAAGGCTTCATACAGAAGGTGGGATTTTAGTCCCTGCCCTCAAGGAGCTTACCTTCTAATGGGGGTGACAAGCATGAAAGGTTAGGTTGTTCATTTGTTTCAGTTGTGTCCAACTCTTCCTGACCCCATTTGGGGTTTTCTTGGCAAAGATCCCAGAGTAGTTTGCCATTTTATTCTCTGGCTCATTTTACAGATGAGGAAACTGAGGCAAACAAGGTGAAGTGACTTGCCCAGGGTCACACAGCTAGTAAGAGTCTGAAGGCACATTTGAACTCAGAAAGATGAGTCTTCCTGACTCAAGGCCAAGCATTTTATCCACTTTGCCACCTAGCTGACCCAAATAACTTGGTACATACAAGATGTATACATGAAAAGTAATCCAGAGGGAAAGGCACTGACAGCTTGTGAGGGACCAAGAAAGGCCTCTTTGAAAAAGGTAAGATTTGAGCTAAGTCTTGAAGGAAGCGAGGAAGAACCCAAGGTGTGGGTCAGCAGAGCCAGGAACGGATTGTCCTCTAGTGAAACATCTAGGCCAGTGTGGTTTGATCATAAAGTGTGTAGGAGTAAAGTGTAAGATTCGTCTCTCACTAATGCATTGTTGGTGAAGTGGTGTACTGATCCAACTATATTATGTCCAAAGGGCTATAAAACCATGTGTACCCTTTGACCAGGCAATAGCACTACTAGTTCTATATCCCAAAAGAGATTTAAAAAAAAGGAGGGGGAAGAACCTATATGTACAAAAATATTTATAGCAGCTCTTTTATCAGTAGCAAAGAATTAAAAATTCAGTGGCTACCCATCAATTAGGAAATGGCCAGACAAATTGTTGTATATGATTGTGACTGAATATTATTGTGCTATAAGAAAACTGCTCTCATAGAAAACTAGAAAGACTTCCATGAACTGATGCGAAGTGAAATGAGAACATTATATACATTAACAGCAATAGTGTATGATCAACTGTGAATGACTTTAGCTATTTAGTGACTTTATCTATTCCGAGCAATACAATGATCGAAGACAATTCTGAAGGATTTATGATCAAAAATGATGTCCACTCTCCAGAGAAAGAACTGATGGCGTTTGAATGCAGATCAAAGCATACTTTTTCCTTTATTTTTCTTTTTTTTTGTCTGGGTTTTCTTTCATAACATATTAACATGGAAATATGTTTTGCATGACTACACATATATAACCTATATCAAATTCCTTGCCTTCTCAATTTGGGTGGGGGCAAGAGGAGAAGGAGGGAGAGAATTTGGAATTAAAAAAAATTTAATGAATGTTAAAAATTATTTTTACATGTAATTAGGAAAAAAATAAAATGTTAAGTTAAAAAAAGATTTGTCTCCTAATAGAATATAAATTTCCTGAAGGCAAGAACTTTTTTTAATGTTTGTTTCCAAAAAGCCTAGCATAGTATCTGATTCATAGTAGGTACTCAATAAATGTTGCTTGATTCAGAAGAGTGAACAAGAGCTAAGACCACTCTAAGTCCTATTCCTGAGCCATCTCAGCAGTGTGGACTTGGGTAAGACACAATTTCTCAGTGTCTAGGCAACTCTTCCTAAGACTATAATTTACAACTTTACTCATCTCAACCAGTTTACATGTGTAGCTGTTTTCATGTTGTCTACCCCCACGATATTGTGAGCTCCTGAACATGGGGAGACCACCACGTTTTTGTCTTTACATATCATCAGTCAATAAGTATTTATTTTGCACCTACTATGTGACAAGCACTGGAGTCATTCTAGACTAAAAAAAATATTAATACTTGCAGTCCTATCAGTGTTATGTGAGAGAAATGCTTTGCAAATCTTAAGTCATTACATGATGAGTCTGAATTTCTATCAATTTTTTTTACCCTTTTTACGCTTTACAAAAGCTCCCAGAAGGTGCCTCATCATTGATCCCCTTGAGTCTTCTGACTAGATGCCCAGGTGCCCTTCCTCAATGTTAATGGAGACAATGACCTCCCCACCAGTCAAAGGAAATTGAATTTATCCAGGGAGGGAAGTTTAAGGGGTAGGATTGTCAACGTTTCCCATGGCAGTGGAGTCACGTGCTATAACAACCTCACTTTACAGATTTTTGTGTCTTGTCCATTTAGCTAATATTAATCATAATGACTCCTACTATATAGCACCCTAATGCTTACAAATCAGTTTTGAAGAGATAACTTTACCTTCAAAGATTGTGATGTTTCAGCCCATAGAGGCTAACTATGCTTAGTTAGCTAGGCGCATGGGTTTTAGAGTTATAAATGACCAAAAAGATGTCAAGCATACCTCAGAGGTGTTTCGAGTCCGGCTCCAGACCTCCGAAATAAAGTAAGCATCTTGAAAAAGCCAGTCATATGAATTTTGTTGTTTTCCCAGTGCATATAAAAGTTATGTTTACACGATACTGAAGTCTTAATAAGTATGCAATTATGTCTTTAAAAATGTAAATGCCTTAACTAAAAAAATACTTTATTGCTAAAAATAAAATGCTAACCAGTATCTGAGCGTTCATCGAGTTGTAATCTTTTTGCTTGTGGAGGTTCTTGCCTTGATGTTGACCACTGCTGACTGATCAGGATGGTGGTTGCTAAAGGTTGGGGTGGCTGTGGCAATTTCTTAAAACAAAACAGCAACGAAGCTTGGGGCATCCATTGACTCTTCCTTTCACTTGAACACTTAAGAGGCTGTTGTAAGTTTATTAATCGGCCTAATTTCAATATTGTATCTCAGGGAATAGGGAGTCCCAAGGAGAGGGAGAGAGACAGAACAGGCAGTCAGTGGAGCAGTCATAACGCACACATACACATACACACACAGACACACACATGACATTTATCAACTAAGTTTGACAACTTATGGGAGTGTCACAAAAGTAACATCAAAGATCACTGATCGCAGATCATTTTAACAAATAAAATAATAATGAAAAAGTTTGAAATATTGTGAGAATTATCAAAATGTGACACAGAGACAAGATATGAACACATGTTCTTGGGGAAATGGCACCAATAGAACACAGGATTTTCACAAACCTTCAATTTGTTAAAAAAAATCTGCAAAGCAAAATAAAGCCAAGCACAATAAAATGAGGTATTCCTGTATACTACAATGGAAAGGGCAGTGGCCTTAAATTCAGCAGAGGCCTATGTTCAAATCCTAGCCCTGATACTTACTGGCAATATCCTCAAAAGCAGGTAATTTAATCTTCTTAGTCTCAGTTTCCTCATTTCTAAAACAGGAAGAGTAAAATTTGCACAATTGCCTCACAAGATTATTGTAAGGCCGCCATATTGCTCTGCCGCACCCTCCAAAAACTTATAATGCCTTGACATTGGACCAGTAATAACACTTAGTTCATCATGAGGGGGAGGCACAAGCAATGGGGAGTGAGTAGGGTTTGGAAACAGGAGATAAAAATAGCAGGATCTGACTTAATGGAAGTAGAACAAACCGGACTTCACCAAAAAAAAAAAATGTAAGAACTTTAGACCTTGGCCCCTTTTGAGTTTTAATTTAACCTGGGTAACTGGCCAGCTTTCACAGGAGTTGATCAATGCTCTAGTTGAATTTTAAACTGGAAACATTGCATCTAGCTTTTTTATGTAGATGTGCCTTCAGGCTCCGATGAAGGCTATCGTTTGTTTTTTTTTTTTTTAATCAGTAGAGGTTCCTCAGTAGCAGCAGGGGAAAATACCCATGTTTCCCACCAGTGATCCCATGTTTAAAATCAAAACAAATGTGGAGCATGATTAGGCCGGGTCTTTCTACTCATCAAATTTAGAATAAAGGGAAGCGAAAAGATAATTCAGTCAAAAATGATCTTTGACCGAATTAAGGTCATCAGAGTTCTGTGCTTTAACTGTAGAGACTTGGTCATGTACCTGCAGGCACTCAGAAACCCATTTTATTTCCCAATTATTGGCAAAAGGGATATTCCAGTGGGGACCGGACGGACATCTTCTAATGAACCATAGAAATGAATGTTAGAACTGGAAAGGACCTCATTTTCCCCATGTGAAAATTGAGCCAAGGGAGGATAAGGGAGGGTGAGTTAGAGTTGCCCATTTATCTTATATTTACTTATCTGGGAAAAACAGTAACATTATGTGACGGTAAGAGCTCTGGAGCTGGAGTCAGAAGAGACTCCTATTGGAATCCTGCCTCTGGCACTCAGTAACAAGCTGTGTGGCAGATTCAATTCAGCCTGAATTAAGCAACTGTCCTTCGTTTCAAGACACCTACACATCACTGGGGTGCGGGGAACAACGTGAACGCAGAGGAATTTGGGGAAGATATCAGCAACAAGTGGGGGCTGTGGAGCTGAAGTCCCCTAGGTAGCTAGGGGCTCCAAGAAGCCAAGCAACCCTGCTGAGACGATGTGCTTGTGTTTGCGAAGACAGAACGCCAGACTTGGGAGGCCCTGGGTCTCAGTTTCCTCAGCTGTAAAATAAGAGTGGTTAGAATAGCACCTCCCTCCCTGGGGTTGTTCGGCGAATATGAGATGATCGCTGGCATTTGGGGTTAGCCTCAGAGCGCTACATAAATCATCCCTATTATTATTGTCGTTATGTATGGGGTTTATGCCCACCCCCACCCTAAGTATAATATAAACTCCTTGAGGGCAGGTACTAATAGGGGAAAGCTGTCTTTCTCTCCCCGTGAGTAACACCTCAAGTTACAGGAATTTAATAAATACTTTTTGAGTTGAATTCTCTCCCAGGTGCCTAGGAGTTGTAGGAGCTTAATAAATGTTGAACTGAGTTGCCCAAGGTCATACTTCATAAATGGCAGAGACAGGACTCAAAGCCAAGTCTTCTCTCTCCCAATCAAGTGTGCATTGCATCAGATCAACTAGTAATTCAATCCAATTCCAGGAATATCTATTAAGTATTTATTATGTCCCAGGGACTATGCTGGACAAAATGAAAAAGCCCCTGCCAGCAAGGAGTTTACATTCCTATCTGTGGAGTTTCTTTAAACCTCTAGTTCAAAGGCCATATTAAGAATACGATAAAACGTAGTTAATCTCTTGAGACTTAATTGCTTTCATTGTTCAGTACCATTGGGGTCAAGATCCCAGGAGCCAGGTGAAGGGAGAGCTGGGGCTGGAGGGTGGGGAGGGGTTGGGGGGGAAGGGGTACCTTCCCCTACTCTTCTTCAGCGCAGAGGTCCTATGTGGGACTGGAGCCTACATACATATATCACTTAATGAGAGTCTGGACTGTCATTATCCAATGAAGATTTGTTTCCAGGTCTTAGACTCAGGTCTAAGGGAAAGAAAACTGTCTTCAGAGTAAGAAAACCTGGGTTTGAGTTTTGACTCCAGTTCTTAAGATCACAAAATTTTACCTGAGAAGGGACCCTATCTACCATCTAATCCAACACTTCATTTCATTTTATAGATAGGAAGGTGAGGATATTTCTAAAGTCACAAAACTACCTACCAAGTGTGGCAGAAACAGGATTATCACCTAAGATACTTCCAACTTCAAAGCCAGTGAGTGCCCATCCTGTTTCCCTAGCTGGGCACTCCCATACAAGTCACCGTTCCTCAGTTTCTTCATGTGGTATTAACTTTGTTTAGCATAGGGCTTTCTTCAAAGCAACCCTGTGAGGTGGTGTGTTACTATTTTCATTTTACAGAGTAGGAAACTGAAGCTCAGAAAGGCTGAGAAAAGAGCTTTGAATAACAAACACCTAGGACCCCAAGATTTGTGCTGAAGGGGCTTGACTGCGATCTGCCGTTCCTCCTCTTTGTATATTATGGAATCTCGGCATTAGAACACCCCTTCTGAGAGGCCATCCAATTCAAGCCCTCCCTTACAGGTACTCAACCACCCTCAGCTAGAAGACCTCCAGGGAGGGGGCACCCACCACCTCCTGAGGCAGCCCATACCACTCTGGGAGACTTGGTAAGAAGTCTTTCCTTATATCAAGCCAAAACCTGCCTCTGCAAGAACTCTCTCCTCACCGCTACTACCTAGTTCAACCCTCAGACGCAGAAAAGAATAAAAGGAATTCCAGTTTCTCTGGTCTTTGGAACACTAAGGGAGAACCACACCCCTAAGAAAACCTTTCATCCAATTTCAACAAATTCAGTCATTGTGCAGATGACAAAAGACTAGCAGGTAAACAAGGGAAAGTGTTCCATTTTATTGTAGATTTACATAGAAAGTTAAGGTAGCATCCCTTCTCCTAAAGAATCCTTTGTTCCAAGCTAGGCTAAACTCCTTGGAAGCTGATGCTGGGCCCTCACTTTATGTCTCTTCTTGGCATTTAACAAAGTGTACTGCAAACAAAATATGCATGAAAAAATGCTTATTGAATTAAATTTGTAGCAGTTAATTAGCAACTGTAATGTTCAAAGTGTTTAGCACCAAAAGGAAGTTTCAGGGGGGAAAACTTTCTAAAGTTGTCATGCCTTAGAAATTCTTCAAAGGCAAATATCGAAATCAATAATCAATATTAACTGATGGAGTATGAAATTTAGAATACCCAAGTAGCTATTTCTAAACATTAATTTAAGCAAAACCGGGGCATCCTTTTAAATTTGAAGGAATCAAAGTTTCATGGGGACCCAAAGAGCCTTTGAGAGACGTATGGAGTGCCCAATCAGGCTGTAATATATCTCCTCTGATAGTCTATGCACAAGAAATAGGGTAAAGAAAAAAACATCATTAAGAAAGTAAATAGCAGAAGAAAAAGATCTGTGCTTATCCTCTAGGGAGACATTCAGCACTTCCCACTCTTACAAGTGAACATGTAAAGATCTACCAGTAGGCATACATCAAACAAACTGTGAGTGAGGTAGGCCCTCTGCTAAGGATCTATGGAAGAATGTGGACCAGAGGCATCTGCCCTGATGGAGGTCCTTCCCACAGCTATGAAATCACAGATCCACTGAAATATAACGATGGGTGGTTTTTTTTTTTTGTTGAATTTCTAAAGTGATTTCAATTCAACAATAAACATTAATGTTTGTTGTCAGTAAGCTGCTATCCTGGAGAGTGGGATGATGGAAAGGGTGTCTAAGAAAATGTTGGGCAAAAGTCCTACCATCAAAGACCTTACATTCTTCCTTGTGGATGACCAGCATTTCAGAAATAAGAGTAGATATGAAATATCCAGCAAAAAGGAGAAGGCTGAGAAATCTAGTCATCTAAGATCTCTTTCCTTCCTGACTCTTCTGTCCTGCCTCAGCAAACTCCCTGACCTTTCTGTTCAGTCTATCAGTCCTTAACACCCCCGGAGTGATGTAAACTAGAAATGCCGTGATCCACATCCTCAATTACTAACATGGTATAGTTGGTAGTACCATAGCCACATACCATGGCCATAATATTTTTTTTAACTTGAACTTCTAGATTCTGAGAGGGCTATTTATCCATCTATCTCTCACAATTTCTTTTTAAATGAACTTGTTTGGTCAGGAGATACACACACACACACACACATACATACATACTTATATAGATATGTATATATACATATACATTTATGTATACACATACACACATATATGTTGTTCAGTAGTTTCAGTTGTGTCCAACTCTTTGTGACCCCATTTGGGATTTTATTGGGAAAGATACTGGAGTGGTTTTGCCATTTCCTTCTCTAGCTTATTTTACAGATAAGGCAACTGAGGCAAACAAGGTTAAGTGACTTGCCCAGGATCACATAGCTAGTAAGTATCTGAGGTTGGATTTGAACTCAGGAGGATGAGTCTCCTTGACTTCAGGTCTGGTGTTCTATTCACTGTGGCGTCACCTAGCAGTGGTTTTGGGGATAATCAAAGGAGATAATATCCAAAATGCTTTGTAAAATATAAAAAGCTATACAAATGTTACTCCCAATCTGATCAGCCACAGTCCAATGCACTGTAACCTGACTCTAACATAGTGATGTCATTTTGGTCCTCTACGAGAAAGGACAACAAACCAATCAACCAAATAAATGTTAGCTATTCTTAGGTAAGCCCCTTGAAGGCAGGGAGGTGTTTATTTTTGTCTTTGTATCCTCAGAGTACACCAATTTCTTCCCTATAAAGGATACTTAATAAATTTTTGTTGAATCAAATTTCACTAGAATCAGGAAAGTCCTACTGTGCTCTCTACACTGGTTAGCCTGTATCTGTAGTACTAGCATCCTGGGCACCACCTTTTAGGAAGTACATTTACCCAGAGGCAGCTAGGGATCACGGTAGTTGGCGTGCCTGAGTTCAGGAAGACCAAATTCAACCTTGGATACTGCCTAGCTGTGTGTCCCTATTTCTCTTGGCATCCCTCCAATCTTCCAGGTTTGTAAGCAAAGCTTATAGACTCCTCACTCTCCTTTACCCCATGGATGAAATTAGTTGCCAAGTGCTGCTGTTTCCATCCTCCCCTCCCTCACATCTACCCCCTTCTCTCTACTCCCACATCACCTTTCTCATCGGTATTACTGCAGTAGCCTCCTCATCAGTCTTCCTGCTCATGTCCTTCCCCACTCCAATTCACCTTCTATACAACTGCCCAAGTGATTTTCCTTAAATATCGGTTTCATCACCTCATTTCCCTACTCAATAAACTCAAGTGACTCCTTGTTACTTGTAGAATAAAATGTGAACTTCTCTGTCTAGCTTTTAGAGTCCCTTAAAACCTGTCTGCAATCTCTCTCTCTAGCCTCATTATACATAAACTCCTGACCTGCTCCATGGCCCTGACAAACTGGTCTTCTCTCTGTTCTTCACACACTAGACTCCATCTCCCATCTCCACGAATTCGTACTGGAATCACAGTTCCTCCTCACTTCCCCTCTTTCAAGGGGTAGCTAGGTAGAACAGTGCATAGAGTGCTGGGCCTGAGTTCAAATCTAGTCTCAGATAAATAGCATTTATATAGCACTTAAAATGTTCCAGGTGCCATGTTAAGCGCTTTACAGATATTACCTCATTTGATCCTCCTAGCAGCCCTGGGAGGTAGGGGCCCTTATTATTCCCGTGTTACAGCTGAGGAGACTGAGGCAATGAGAGGTGCAGTGATTTGCTCAGGGATAGACAGCTGGTACTTACTAGCTGCATGACCTTGGGCAAGTCACTTAAATCTCTGTTTGCCTCAGTTTCTCCAGTTGTAACATGGGAATAATAACAGCCCCTACCTCCCAGGGCTGTTGTGAGGATCAGATGAGATATGTGTAAATCGCTTAGCTCAGGGCCTATCAGATAGTAGGTGCTTCATAACTGCTTCTCTCTCTCCCTCCCAGAATCTCTCACTTTCTACAATATTCAGTACAAATGCTACCTTCTCCCCATCTGTTCAATTGCTTCTGCCCTTCTTCCCTAACTACCTTGTAATGATTTTTGTATCTGCCTGATCAAAAAAGGTCCTAGAACTTACAGAAGAAAAGGACCTTACAGATCATTCTGAACCTTTTCTTGTGTCCTGGACCCCTTTGGCAGTCTGGTAAAGCTTACTGACCACTTCTTAGAATCAAGTTTTTAAATGCATAAAATACATAGCATTACTAAGGTCAGTAGTTAAATAGTTATCAAAATATTTTTTAAAATAAGTTCAAAACCGACAAGGTTAAAAACCCCTAGTTCTTAGACCAACTTAGACTTAGACCAACCCCCTCACTTTTCAGATGAGGAAAACAGAGCCAGAAAAATTAAATGATTTTTCCAGGGTTCTAAAAGTAAAGACCAGGGAGGAGATTTGTACCCCAGTCCTCTGCTTAAAAACACATTTTAAAATAAAATAGTATGTAAAAAAAAATAAACCAAGTTACCAGCTTGGAAAAAAATGCAGTGGAATACATTAAAATTCTGGAAAACAATGCTGGTTGTATTTTGAACTCCTGTTTTATTTCCACCTTCATATGTCTGAGAATTGATGCTCAGAGCTAACAGTTTTTGTGGAATAAAATCATTTTAGAAGTTTTATAGTAAGTACATCCTTCAAGGACTGCTCCACGAAGGGGAATTTTCAATTTTAAAATTATCACATGCTCAAGGCATCAAGAAAAGCAATCACATGTATTTGAGTAGCTAAGTTAGCTCATTTGAGTTGTACACTGTACTAATTAATCAGGCATGACTTTGGTCTATGTGCCAGTTTATTGCTTCACTCTGTTTCATGAAAACTGACCATCCTCTTAACTCCAGGCCGGCCCTTTTAAAAATGCAAGTTCCCGGTCACAAGAGAGATGAGGTGAGAGTGTAAATGAATCACTAGCACAGCACAAAAACAACTCAAAATTCACATTCTTTTGTCGATAGGCTGATAGTAAAATATCTGTACAGAGAGAAGTTTTAATTAAGACATGATTCTCTGGTGGGTTTTTTTTTTTGCCAGATTTAAGAATCCTAAGACAAATCTGCAAAAATCCTAAATGCTAATGATTTTAGCTGTCACCAGTCCTGTACAAACAGGACTCAAAACCATGACTACATTCTCCAAATGGTACATATTTAGAGACATTGGGTTTCCATAATTCTCTGGCCATGAAATCACCAGCTGCTTTCGAAATTCACAAAAGACGGAAGGGGGGAGAAAAAGTCGAAAAACAAAAGCTGAGTTTCTTTAAATTTCTGGCTCTGCACAGCACGAACATTTCCAGTACAAGATAAAGAATTCTTTATTCTGTGTGTTTCAGCTGGCATCTAGCTTTTGCCTGGTGAATAATGTCACCCCATCGTTATTCAGTCCCACAAGGTAGAAACAAAACAAGTAACTAAACAGCCAGATGAGCAGCAGCGTAGGGGGAGGGAAGGGGAGGAGAGAGAAGGCTAATTTAAAAGTTTTTCAAATAATGTAGCCATGCTCTTTCCTATTGTAGCACACCGCCCACATCTTTATGGAAAAACTACTACTTTATAAGTAAGGTGTATAAATAATGCCATCTTAGCCACAGCCTCCCCTCCCACCTCTACTCTTTTTTTTTCTATTATTATTACTTCTAATCCTTTGGGATTCCCAGAGTGTCTACAAATAGATTAGCGTCTAAGAATTCTGAGTAACCATGGTCAAAACCACCAACTTAATTAGCTCCTCTCCTATTTTAGGGATTACGTCTGCTCTTCCTTAATGAGGATTGGTACATGCAACAATTTGGAAAGGCCAGTTTCTTCTGTGTGTGTGTGTGTGTGTGTGTGTGTGTGTGTGTAAAGTGTTTTAATTTGATTTTAATTTATTTCTGTGATTTTGAAATTGAACCTGTAGTAATTAATCATGTGTATGTATGTATTATACATATACATATGTGTGTATATATACAATGCATACGTGGGTATACACATACATAGTATATATATATATATACACACAGACACACACACACACACGTGTGTATCTACACGTATATCTATGAAGTGAAGTGACTTACTCAGGGTCACACAGTTAGTAAGTATCTGAGGCCGGATTTGAACTCTGGGAGATCAGTCTTCCTGACTTCAGTCTTGGAGCTCTAATGTTTGTCGAATCAAATTTAACAATTTAAACAATTAACAAATTTAACAAGAGTCATGAAAGTCCTACTGTACTCTCTCCACTGAAGGCACTAGAATTAAGAGGAGTTAGGTAAAGCTTCCTGTAGAAAGTGAGATTGTAGTTGGGACTTAAAGGAAGGAGGGAGGTCAGTGTAGAGGAGGGAGAACATTCCAGGCATGAGAGAGTGCCCAGAGCCAAGAGACAAATGGCCTACTATGGGCAAGGAAGGCATGGTGCTACAGAAAATATTATTCCTGTTTCGCAAATGAGAAAACAGAGGCTCTGAGAAGTTCAAAGTAGATAGAGAGCAGCTGGAGCTAAGAAAGACCAGGGTTCAAGTCCTGCATTTGAAAAAAAAAACTGTCAGTCAAGTAGCATTGATTAAGTACCTACTAGGTGCTGGGCACTGCACTAAATGCTAGGGATTAAAAAAGAAAGAGAAAACAAAAACTAGTCTGCTCTCAAGGAGCTCACAGTCCACTGGGAGAAGCAACATGCAGACAAATTCATAGGAACAAGAAATACACAGGATGAATGGGGAGAAGTTTCAGAAGAAGGCCAGTAAGATTAAGAATAAGCCTACAAAGTGTTTTACAAACGGAAGACTCAGATAAAGGTCAGGCATTATCTAACACTAGGAATCTGTACATCATTTGTGCATTGAACCACTTTGATGTGTGGAGGGAGCTGAAGGACCTCTGTTCAGAATCATGTTTTTAAAAGCATAAAATGAAATGCACAGGATTACAAAGGGGAGAAAACAAGACTAGGAAACAACTTTACTGAGACTTGTCGCTGTGGAAAAGTCCTCTCAGGGCCTCAAACAGGTCTCTAAGACTTTAAGTGGCAGACAAATTGCAATGACCCTTCTGCAGTGATGGAAGAAATTTACACACCAGGAGTTTCTCCCATTAATGAAGTCTGAGAGAAATGATTATTAAATAACCAATTACTGGGTTTTATTTTTTTTCTTTTTCTTATTTCCTCACTCAAAGTCCAATCTTTCAAGGAGGTCTCTGACCCTGTCCAACACTTTACCTCACCTAGACCATCTTATCTAGGTGGAGTTGTTGCTCCATCCAACTAAAAAAACTATAAAAAATTTAATCTGGGTGAATTCCAGCCCACTATGTTCTTCTCCTCAGGCTTGAGGAGGGGAGGTGGGGGTAGATCCTTGTCTAGATTGCCCAAGGCTGTGGGTGGTCTGGGAGGAAGAGTGACATAATCAGTCACATCCCCCAGCCCCTCATTAGACTAGATCCACCTCTCATTATAATATTCATTCTTCTCATTAATTGTTAACCAATCAGTGTTGATTACCCTCTGTGGAGAAACACCCACTCTTCCAAGGGTATATAAGCATCAAGAAGCCACTACGATGGGTTTTTGGCGTTCAAGAGTACCATTGACCCCTTTTAAAAATTTTCTGCTAGCAATCATTAATGAAACGATTAATTATCCAGAAACTATAGGTCTCTAACTTTTTATAGGTCACAAGTTAAAGGTTCAGACATATATACACACATATAATGCATATACTAATATATACAGTACACATATATACTAATATACACACACCAACACCCCCCCCCCTACACATATACACACACACACACATATATATATCCATATCCAAAATGCTGTTTTCCCACTGTTCCTTTTGACTGAAGAATCTATCAAACACTTTGATTTGGAAATACTAGGATACTGAACAAATGCAGCATTTTCCAAACTGGCCTTAACATTCTTTCTGTCCCCAAACCCCTGAAAGACATTCATTGTTAGCTCAGTTCTTAATAGTACTGTGTAAATAATCAACTGGGTCTAAAAACAGATCTTATTCTCTAGGTTTAACAATATTGTCTCAGCTCGTCAAATTTGGCTCAGTGTGTACTTTGCCTTGTTTTAGGGTTAGGTTTGGAGTTTATCATCTTGGATCCTCTTTAATAACTATCTCAGAAATCAATTTAACTTATTCCCCTGAACCTTCTTACATCTCTATGCCACCAGGATAAGACTTTGTTAACATGATCTATCACCCACCAAAAAACCTGTATTTCCTTGCCTGGCCCTTTAGAGAGTTCATCGAGGAGAGAGACAGGTGAAGACCCTGGTTTTTTCCATTGTTCTAACACCTATATCAACTTGTAGCAATTTACAGGCCTGAGGAAATGGAGTCTGGCATCCCCAGGTCCAGATCCATAAGATTCTACATTAATTACTTCTCTAGAATAAAACCTACTATTCTTTGATATACTATAAAATAGGGAACAGCCCCTTTTTGTTAAAAGTGGGTAGGCTGATGAGGATTATGTAACTTCATGTTGTGTTCCTTCAATGAATTGTTCATTGTGTTACAGAACTCTGTGCTTGGCTTCTATTGTATATTTTTCTCCCTGTCTTATAGATTTTTGTACTTGTGTTCAAATAGAAGCAGCTAGGAATGATCACCAGTGTAATTTTTCCTGCAGATTCTTTAAGGAATAGCTAAGTGGGTTTAGGTAACAGCTGAACATCTCCAAAGCCAAACGGAAGTTCCTGACCTAAAGGTCTAAAATTAAAAGTCTAAATTCACCTTGGGTTATTATCCAAATGCTGCGTGGTCCAGTTCCATAACATCTTCATCCATTCAACTAGGCTTTCACCCAGTGGATCATAATTTGTGTGTGATTGTTCAGCATTTCAATCAGGCAGTATGTTAATCTTTTAAATGGATAATATTTTTAGTGGGCACAAGAAGGGGAACATGAAATGGCAACATTCAAGGGATCTTTTCAGGTTCATTTTCATCAAAGGTCTGTTTCTGTCTATGCTTTAAGGTAAATAAATATATTTTTAAATGAATGCATTGGGCAGCTAGGTGGCACAGTAGATAGAGCCATGGATGTGGAGTCAGGAAGGACTGAATTCACATTTGGCATCAGATCATCCTAGCTGTGGGAGCCTGAAAAAGCAACTTAACCCCAGTTAGTTCATCTGGAAAATGGAAATAATAATTAATGCCTATATCCCATGGTTGTTGTAAGAATAGAATAAGATATTTCTAAGGCTCTCTGCAAACCTTAAAGTACTATAAAAATGCTTTTGTTGAGTCATTTCAGTTGTGTCTAACTCTCCATGACCCCTTTAGGGGTTTTCTTGGCAAAGATACTGGAGTGGTTTGCCATTTCTTTCTCCAGCTCATTTTGTAGATGAGAACTGAGGCAAACAAGGTGAAGTAATTTACCCAGGGTTACAGTTAATAAATGTCTGAGGCCAGATTTGAACTCGGGTCCGCCTGACTCCAGGTCTGGTGCTCTGTTATGCCACCTAGCTGCCCTATATGTTAGTGATTTTTATTAACATTTAACCTTTCTATTCTAAACTTTGTTTTTAACCCTCCATTCAACTGACTCGAGGAAGAGATTCCATTTAATTTCCTTCACGGTAACTTTGTATAGCACCGTTCAATGAAATTAAACAGCTGAAAGCATTTCTGACCTGAGCAAGTTAACCCCCCAGGCCTCCTTGGAATGAGGTTGGGATAAGGGAGCCTCAATTTTTAAATCACTGGGCCATTTAGAATTAATCCTGAGACTTTGGTCCTACTGGTCCATCCTATTTAATTTGCTTTGGACATTTTTCAAATCTAGCCACTTCATCTTTATAGACTACTCTTTTAGTTACCAGAAGCCATTGAATTTTACCATGAAATATTGTCAAGGGCCTTGGTAAAGGGCTCAGCGGTTTAAAAAATGTATTATTTATCTTCTCTAAACCAAATGTCACTTAACAAGTTTTGAGGATAGAGGAGATGAAAACAATATCCACCCTGATAATAAAGGGAACTCCATTCATCCTACTCTCTTTCCCCATTTGGCTCATGCTTAAGCTTAGTGTGAGGGTTAATAAGTATCAATGAAATCTGCCTATTATGTAAAAATTCCATTGTAGTTAAGGGTTTCAACCTACTCCAACTGTCTCTCTAGTGTTTTATTCACTGTGGAAGCCCAATGATGTCAATCTCCTGACTGATTAGACCCTCAGATTTCTTGCCAAGCAATAACAAATCAGCTGGTTTGATTGGTTCTTCTCTCTTTCCCTGGTGGAGGAGCTAATGAGCTGTGTAGCATCCAAAAGTCTGGAGAGCCAGAGAGAGGAGAGTAAATGAGCTGATGTAGTGAGATACTAAATAATTACCTCTAGAAATACTGAGTTGGCCATAAAGACAAAGGGAAAAAAACCATTTGCTGTCATTTGTCACAGGCAAAAATTTGTCTGTGATAAGAGGAGTGACCCATGTAAGGCCTCGGCTCTCTACAGGAGTGAGATGACCATCAGAAAGTAAACAGATTCTCCTTACACGAGGTCACTAGGCTGAATTTCTAGGGGAGACAGTCCACTCTATCCTTCCTGAACTACTGAGGAACACATGTAAACATATGGGTTAGCCAAAATGCAACTGAACCAATAGCTACACAGTGCTTCTAATTCTGAGGCAGTCCACCTTGATGAAGCAAATGTAATTTAGGAATATCTTCTGCTTTTCCTGCGTACTTGGTAGGTTGTAGGATGTGATTTTTTCTGGGCCAGAAGGAAATTCCTTCAGTATGGAGAAACAAGCTTTCTCACCCTTTCCTGCCTGGTTTCAGGAAGCCAACGAGCTGAATTGAGGAATAGGGCAGAAGACAAAATGTTAACTAATATTCCTGAGAAGTATTTTGGAGCCATAAAAGCTGGGTTTCCCTTTTTTGTTAGGAAATAGGAGCATTTAGTGGTTAGCCAGGATTGGTTGTGGGTTCTGGGTAATTGAGCAGTAGTGTTTAGCCTCTTCAATTACTGTCTGTTGGACTTGGAGCACAAGCCCCTGGGATGGTGGAAAGAGACAGACGAAAGAACAAGGCCTCAGAAGAGTTTCTAAACCTCCTCCTGCCACTTAGTAAGTGAATGAGTTGCAGCACCTCCCTTCAGGCTCCATGAGGTTCATTGTCTTCTGTCAAATGAGGGGGGGGGCTTTCTAGCTATAAGTTTGTGGTGCCTTGATCTCTTTATATCAGGGGTTAACCAGATAGGGTTCATTGTTTTTCTTTTTTTAATTTGAAAACTGTATTTCAGTATTCTTTTGTAACCCTATGCACTTTGTTTTATGCATTTAAAAACATTATTTTAAGAAGGGGTCCATAGGTTTCACCACACAGCCAAAGGGTCTGTGACACAAGAAAAGTTAAGAACCCTTGCTTTAGATTAAACTTTTTGAGAATGTTTCTGCTTCTCTCACTTGCCCCATTCTAAAGTAACCCGTAGAGGCAGGTAGGTGGCACAGCGGTTAGAACACTGGGCCTGGAGACAGGAAGACCTGAATTCAAATTTGATCTCAGACACTTACTAGCTGTGTGGTCTAACCCTAGGCAAATCACTTAATCCTGTTTGCCTCAGTTTCTTCATTTGTAAAAAGAGCTGGAGAAGGAAATGGCAAACCACTCCAGTATCTCTGCCAAGGAAACCCCAGAGTGGGTCATGGAGAGTCAGAGAGGGCTGAGAAATGACTTAACAACAACAACAAAGTACTCATGCCTACCTGCAGAAGACTGAGGGAAAGGTAAATTAAAGATATCAACCCAACCCTCAAGTACTTCCTTTCCTCTCCTTCCTTCCCCTCTCTCCTACCTGGGTACAACTTGGCTATTCTAACACCCAGAAGGGAAGAAATTGCAGCAGAAAAAGGGACAGAGAGCCAAATACAAAAATAACCTATTTGAGATCTCTGAAGGAGGAAAAAAGACCCATTTTGGCCAAGGTCAGTTGCTAATGTATCATTATTAGGGCAATAGTCTCATTACCAACTGTAGCAGGAGGTCTATATTTTTAGGGCAGAAAACAGTCTTTAACTCCCTCATCGTGGGAGTTTTTGTTGGTTGTAGGAGCAAGAAAAGTCCTTGTAAATCCCAGCAGAATCACAGGGAAAAGGTCCAATAAAAATACAATGCTGGTTTTGATAACTAACCCAGCAACTAGTTCCAGGTTTTTCAGAGATGAAACTTTGCTTAGTAGACCTTGGAGAGAGGCCAGACTACTGTAAGAGAAGGACAAACATAGACGAGCAGTTTCCAAAGTGAAGGGGTACCAATCAAGCCTTGATTTTTCAACAGGAATGTTGGATAGGATGGCTCTCTAGGAGAGAGGAAGGAGAAGGGTATAGGTGGAAACAAAAGGTATTAAGAAAATATTTTAATGAATGAAACAAAAAAAGAATGACAAAAGATTTCCTGGAATCTGGTGTTTGGCAAATGGCATTACATATTGTTTTTTCAAGCTTAGCTATTTGAGTTACGTTACCTTAGAAACATACAAAAGGTACCTACAACATGCAAAAAGTCTTGAACCTCTACCTACTAACAAGAATTTTCTGGGACCTTGCTAGCCAATCATAAATAAGATAGCACCAGTTATAGACAGGTACACTGCAGTTCATTTATCCATTCAAGAGTGGATATCACCTTGCCCTTCAGTAAGGCAATAGACATGAGTATCTCATAATTTCAAAGATGACTATGTGTAGTCTCACCTCCTAAACTACACAATCCAGAGTTTGGGTAATATCGGCTATGCCACGTAGGCAGGCTTACAAAGCTGTTTTGGATAAGATCAGGTAGGGCCTGTAGATAAGAAGAGGTACATTTTTAGCCAAAAAGGATGTTTAAACTATAACAAAGGCTTTTAGCACAGCAAATAGTATTTTCTTTGTCAGTCAGTATTCGTGATGCTCCTCTATATTATTTTATTAGACAGAATAAAGAAAAGTGGGTAAGTTCCTAGACCTATTAAAAGTCCTATGAACTTTCTTTTGTAACTATAAAGAGATCGGGGGAAGGGAGACAAATGAAGGAGGCTCAGTATATTTTTTATAATAACAGCAAATATGGCACAAAATGAAGTCAGTTATGTTCTCCAAAAAAAAATCCACTTTTGACAATTCTCCCTTTGGCCCTGAATTTGAAAATAATTTTTAAAAATCACTGGGCCATCTGATAGTACTGCAAGACAGTTATTTGTACAGACTATGTTAAATTTGACAAGGAACAAAAAAAATAAAAGTAGTCTAAATGAAATCTCTTAACAAGTTTGGAAGGTCATAATTATTTCTAAAACTCAATTGCACCCTGTATTAATTCATGTGTTACTGATTTAAATAGTTGTAACTATTTGGCAAAACTACCCACACTCAAAGGTGGGGAACCCAGACCTCAAGAGAGTATCTTATGGAGTTCTAAGGTGTTCCCAGTCACAGATTGATATATAATTAACAATTTTATAAGGAACTAACATAGAAGACCTGAATTTAAACTTCCAGTTGTTTTAAATCTGACCTTTAGGTACTTTTCCATAAGGGTCAGGGTATTGTAGCAAACAATGGACAATAAACATAACTATAACCAGAAAGAAAAAAGAATAGGGAATAGGAATGCATCTTAATGTCCATTTTAACAACAGCTTCTTGATCCATTGTTTTGGGCTTTGTTGTCTACCACATGAAGTCATCTGCTTCCGGGCAACGTTTTCCCTTGGAAATTCCATGTCAAAGGGGTCTGTCTTAGACTACTGTCCATAAATTGTCCAACTTGGTCACTCAGACTCAGAGGCATGCATCCCTGAATCAACATCTTGGTTTCTTCCAGTTATGGAAGACAGTTGCTAACAGTACTTGGAATGAGCCTTCTACACTATTTCTGCAGATTCTGCAGAGGCATTTGGTTCCAGTACATAAGATTTTTTTTCAGGTTCTAAGCCAGTTGTAGAGATTTCCTAGATAATTTTGCTTAAACCTGCTAGTAATAAGACTTAGTATAATTTAGTGGGGTCTTATAAAACCTAATTACATTGGCCTTCCAGTAAACAGTTTGTGTAGTGAAAGTCAGTAGAAAATTTATGGAGCTAGTTATTAACCTTATGAACAGGGGCAGCTGGATGGTGCTGATGGGGTTGGAGAGATACAGTAACCCCAAAGACCAGAGTTCTTGACAGGGTCATCTGGAGTGAATTCATGTACTCAAGCATTCTTTAAGTCAACATGGCAAAGATTTATTGTTATGCTTTTCAGTGGGCAAGAGTTTTTAGGGAACCTGTAACCTTAGAGGGGTACAGTTAAAGTTTATATAGGATAAACTATAGTTAAACATGTGCCAAGTGTGCCAACTAGGTCTAGATTCAGGGCAGGATTAGGGAGTGCTTAACGAGTGGTCAGTTCTTAAAGGAACATGAACTTTTAGTATCTACTGAGCAGGCAGTTTACCAAGAGTTCACTGGGAAACAGCCCAAAGAGGGGCTACAGGGAGGTGTGGTTTTAGGCCTGAAACATCACTAAGTCAACTAATGATCAGGGCTGACTGAGAAATACCCAGGCTGCCCCCCATTAATGTCTTGTTAGACAAGATAAACATAGGGAGTATACATATGTCTAAGTCTAGGATGCACATAATGAAGAATACAGGATGCATATAATGAGGTAGGGAATCAGTATAGATAGTCCAGTGGGTACTGCATATCTTTATGAGCTGGTACAAAGCCAGTTCAAACTAATAAATCCTATAGGTGCAGTTGGCTACTGTATGAGAAAGAGATAAATGTTTTGCTAGGGCATACTATCCTTGAGCTGGGGAGAAACTGCCAGGGACAGCGTTTTGAGGCTAGGGAGAAATGTGATCTTGGAATTGGGGTCCAGGCACAGGCACCCAAGCACCCCATCAGTGCCATGGTGCACAGAGGGCTAATGCTTGAGTCAGGAAGACTCATCTTCCTGAGTTCAAATATGGCCTCAGACACTTACTGGCTATGTGATCCTGGGCAAGTCACTTAACCCTGTTTGCCTCCATTTCCTCATCTGTCAAATGAGCTGGAGAAGGAAATGGCAAACTACTCCAGTATCTTTGCCAAGAAAACCCCAAATGGAATCATGAAAGAGTCAGACACAACTAAAAATGACTGAATAACAATAAACCTTATGAACATCAGGGCTACAGGAAGAACATCAAATTAAGCCACCTATAATCGATCTGGAAATTTGAAGAGTTTCAGTTTTCAAATACCATTTGTTCATTTTATCTTTGCCTGAGCCCTATACATTGCATAGATAGTGCTATCTACAAGCTAGAGGAAGCATCTTAGAAAAAAAAATCTTTAAGGACTTGGCTTTATAAGTAAGTCCTTATCTCTCTTTTGATATTATCAGAGAGATCTCAAACAGAAAAAAAAATCATGATTCAAAGGTTTCTTTATGATTAATTAAAGCAATTCTGTATACGAGAGCTTCAATCCAACTTGAGACCTTACAGACAAGTTAAACTATATCCAAAGCCTGTGTACGTAGGCATTTGTATGACTAAATATTTGTAGATATTCAAATGGACCTGAAGGAGATTCTGCACTTTTGCTCTATGTTTTCCAGACAAGTTCTCTAATACCTCTAGAATCAAATTTAAAATATCTCATTTAGAACCATCACTTTTACTTACCTTTTTGTTATCATTTTCATTGGCACAACAGCAGAATTTATAAGGCTACTAAAACAATTACAGTAGTCAGGAGTCCTTTAAGTATATTCTTTTACCCAATAGAAAATATTTGGTAGCCAGTCACATAAAGTATATAAACAGCCTAGTCTTAGTGGTTTTTTCAAACTGAAATTTACCATCCATTGAATTTAAAGCTTTTATATATCAAATGCCATCTTCATCATATCCCCCACTTGGAAGATATATTTTATTTTTATATCATTCAGAAAAGATGTAATATTACATGGACATAATCTTATATGTGAATATGTAACTAATTAAACCAATAAACAAGGAACTGGCAAGTCTAACAATTGATTTTCTCTAGTCAGAAGATGGTCAGAAATTAAGAACAATAAAAATAAAAACAATAGGGTCCTACATACTTTCATCTCCTTATAATAGGTCAGTAATTATAGCAATAAGATTCATTTATAAAACCTTTGAAGTTCTCCTGCCATAAAAGGGGGCTAAAAGACACAGTTGTAAAAATGTCAAGTCAAAACTTTTCAGACTGACCTATAGTAGGTATACCAGGAGAAAACTCCTTTAGAAAACTTCTTAGTCAAACTCTGGTTTGAATTTAGGTAAAAGTCACATATACCTTTTGGATATATCATATACCATGCAACATACAACAGAGTTCCACATTCATTCACAGGGTGTCATAGCCAGGCTCAGAATCAATCAGGCAGAAAACTTTCCTGTTTGACAAGGAAAAAGAGTTGAATCTCCTGCCATTGCCTTCCTAAGGTGGTCTTCTCAACCTTCCCAGTCACTTACATTCATCAGTAGTGTTTTCTACAAGACAATCTCTGAGCAGCTCTTGGCATTTCCCTTAAATGGTGGAGTACCAGCTTAATAATCAATCATACTTGAATTCAAAACTCTTAGAGCAAATTAAATTATAGTCTCAAAATTTTCCATCTCACACAGCAAGTTTCATAGCTTACATTTTAGAGCAGGATAAACTTAATTTTCATGTTGCCATAAAAATAAACTGAAATAAATAAAAACATTTGCCCTCACTTCTTACTAAATACATATAAAGTCTTTCCAAAAGCATTTATTCATCATTTTACTTTTCTTTTTTTTTAAGTTTAAACATATCCTAATGTAAAAATCAATGAAGAAATAAAGAACATATTCACATTCTGGAGTTTTATACATAAGGCAAACACATAATATGAAGGAAAATAAAACAAAACTGACTACTGTTTTGTTTTGTTTTTCTTTTGGAGGGGGGAAGACAAGGCAATTGGGGTTAAGCGACTTGCCCAAGGTCATACAGCTAGTAAATGTGTCAAGTGTCTGAGGTCAAATTTGAACTCAGGTCCTTCCTGACTCCAGGGCCAGTGCTCTACTCACTGCGCCACCTAGCTTCCCCTTCTTAAACTTTTTCTACTTGCAACCCCTTTTCAATTTCAGCAGTGGTCTTTGGCATTGCATGGCCTGAGGGTATGCACAGTGTAACATGGGCATGCTGTGTGTTCAGAACTAAGGCTGCAGTGAAGTTGTCTGATGCAACACTGGCAAGTGCTGCCAGAAATATGTAGGATTCATTATGAGTTTGATTTTTGGTCATTGAGTGTTCAGAAACCTTTTACTGTTGCCAAATTTTTCACAACCCCATATGGGATTGCAACCCACAGTTTAAGTGCTGGTCTAGTGTTTGATAAACCCAAAGATCCCAGCCTTTGGGACAAGAACTCTCTACTTGACAAAAACTTCTAGGAAAACTGGAAAACACTATGGGAGAAATGAAGTATAGACCAGCATCTTACACCATATAACAAGAAAAGATCAAAATGGAGGCATAATTTAAAGATAAAGGGTGATACCATAAGCAAATTAGGAGAACAAGGAATAGTTTACCTGTCAGATGTATGGAAAAGGAAAGAATTTATGACCAAACAAGATACAGAGAATATTATTAGATGTAAATGAACAATTTTAATTATAGTAAATTAAAAAGGTTTTGCACAAACAAAACCACTGCAACCAAGATTAGAAGGAAAGCAGAAATACAGGAAACAATTTTTACAGCAGGTATCTCTGATAAAGGCCTCATTTCGCAAATGTATACAGAAGTCAAATTTATAAGAATAGAAGTCCTTCCCCAACTGATAAATGGTCAAAGGATATGAACAGGCAGTTTTCAGATGAAGAAATTAAAGCTATCTATAGTCCTATGAAAAAATGCTCTATATCACTATTGATGAGAAATGTAAATGAAATCCACATTACACCTATCAGATTGGCTAATATGACAGAAAAGGAAAATAATAAATGTTGGAAGGGATATAGGCAAACTGGGACACTAATGCACTGTTGGTGGAGTTCTAGACTGATTTAATCATTCTGGAGAGCAATTTGTAACTATGCCCAAAGGGCTATAAACTGTGCATACTCTTTGATCCAACAATACCGCTTTTAGATCTATATCCCAAAGAGATTTTTTAAAAAAGGATAAAGGGAAGGACCTATTTATACAAAAAATATTTATAGCAGCTCTTTTTGTAGTGGCAAAGAACTGGAAAATGAAGGGATGCCCATAAACCGGGGAATGGATGAACAAATTGTGGTATAAGATTGTAATGGAATATTACTGTGCTACAAGAAATGATGAGCTGGCAGATTTCAGAAAAACCTGGAAATATTTATATGAACTGATGCAAAGTGAATTGAGTAGAATCAGGAGAACACTGTATACAGTATTGTTGTTTTTGCTGTTGTTGTTGTTTGTCCTTTGTTCTCAAAGAGGACCATGACATCATGGATGTGATGCCATGACACTCAAGTGAATTGGATTTAAGTGAGGGAGGGGTATGCAAAGTCACCAGCCCCACTTTCTCCTCTGGAGTTATCTGGACCCAGGGGCCAAATACACATCAGGATGACTAGAGATGGCCCCCTGTACATAGTAACAGCAATATTATATAATGATCAACTGTGAATGACTTAGCTATTCTCAGCAATACAATGAGCCAAGATAATTCCAAAGGACTCACGATAAAAAATGCTATCCACCTCCAGAGAAAGAAGTAATGGAGTACAAATGTGGATCAAAGCATACCATTTTTTTACTTTATGTATTTTTATGTATTTTTTCTTTAGCTCTGTGTCTTCTTTCACAATATGATCAATATGGTAATATGTTTTTTATGACTGAACATATATAACTTATATCAAATTGCTTACTGTCTCAAGGAAGGAAAGAGAAAATCAGAAACTCAAAATTAAAAAAAAGAATGCTAAAAATTGTTTTTATAGGTAACTAGAGAAAAAATAAAATATTATTGAAAACAAAACAACAAAAAACCCAATATCATAGATGTAAAACATAAACCCAAAACAAAACAGAATGCCTGTGAAATGGCATCAAGTCAGTTGACTACATTTCTGAATTATTTTACACAGAAAAATAATTTCATCTACCAATTTTGCATTCTATGCTAGTTGCATTCACAGACCAGTATAGAGTAATCACACTTACTTTCTGAAGAGGAACCAAGCATTTCTTTAAATAAAGTTCACAAATTTTTAGATGTAGGAATCTTATTCTTTTATTACCTAAATGAGATCTAAAACACCCTTAAAGTTTTCTTTAATATTCTACTTAATGTTAGGGTTTTTTTTTAGCCTACATAGTACTAGATACTTAGATAGCTGACAAAGATGAGGACTTTCTATTATCTCAACTGGGTGAAAATCACCAATTCTATATTCTTTCCTTGATCAAAACTGAAACTTTCAAGGTATACAGGCATTTTCTCATCTTGCCAGGCAAAACTTTGCCAACTTGATTTCTTAAGGTCTTGCAAATTCAGTCTATTCCAATTCCTTTAAGTGACTTGGCTTCTAATGGACCTAGACAATTAAGTTCTAAATGATTCATAGCAGACTCATGGAGGTAAGGGAAAACATTCTCTTTATGATTCAAACAAGCCTTTCTCTTTCCTAAGTTGGAGAGAAGTTGGACTAGGTGGCTAATAGTTCACAAAATCTCAAGCTGAAAATCTGCTTCCCCTGTTTGAAAGATAAAACTTTTACACTTACTTCAATTCCATTTATGAATTAAGTATTTGCTGTCTCTCCCCAGGAAAGAGCACATTAAATGCTTGTTTTTATTGTTCAGTCGTTTTTCAGTTGCATCCAATTCCTCATCATCCCATTTGGGGTTTTCTTGGCAAAGGTCTTGGAGTGGTTTGCCCATTTCCTTCTCCAGCTCATTTTACAGATGAGGAAACTGAGGCAAACATGGTTAAGTGACTTACCCAGGGTCACAGAGCTAGAAAGTGTCTGAGGCCAGATTTGAACTCAGAAAGATGAGTCTTCCTGACTCCAAGCCCAGTGCTCTATCTGTGGAATTGAGACACACATGTCTATCACCTACTGAAGGGGTGTGTCACACTCTTGAGAGGGCAAATAAACTGCAGTGTACCTATCTGTCTGTAACCTGTGCTGGTTTATTGGAGCAGTAGATAGCAAGAACCCTGAAAATGCATGCAATAATTTTGGTGACCACAAATTCTATCAGAAAAGGTGATTTCAACCAATCTTGAAATATCTAGAGAAGAGGACTGGGGAAGAGTTACAACTTTTATGCTCTAAACTGAGAAAACTACAGACAGGCTAGTGTTTTGTATTTCCATATTGTCTGTCTGTTTTATCTTGTGGCCAAGAAAGCTTCATGTTTCAGCATGGGTAGGACTAGGATTTTTCTGATCCTAATGACCCTTCACCTTATTTTCTGAAGGTAAATAAGCAAGTTACTTTGTCTGATGATTGTCATTCTGTCATTTGTGACAACTGTATTGTTTTGACTATCTTTCCTATTTAAATTTTCTGTTTGGTTTCTAAGTTTAGGTAAAACTTGAGTGGTTCCTTGAGACTTTCTCTATGGGTAGGGTCCTAAGATCTTATCAATTCTGTGAGAGAAGCTACTAAAATAATGAAGTGCTTTGATGAGAAGCTAAGACCACTCCTGGATGGAGGACTTACAAGTCTGCTTATAGTAAAGAGTGAGTTTTATCTGATATATTATTTGACAATCACCTACATAAATTGTGAAATTGTACTTGTTAGTAGTATGTATTAAAAATTACATTTTTGAGCCTAATTAATAACATCAAATCTTAGTTTTAAAGATTTTATTTTGCATTAGGTGTTAATAAGCAATATGGATATCTGTTAGTCTGGAGTCTCATGGTAGCCGGTGTTTTTCTGGGTTTTTTTGAATGAACTAAAATGTGTTCATGGTATGTGTGAAATGCCAGAATGTCATTATTCTTAATTTTTAATGATTAATCTCTGCTCCAGGATGAATTTAAATTAGAAAGGATGAATAAGATAAAGCCTTACATGTACTTTTTGTTAACTATTATTGCAACAACATGAGAAAAATAATAACCTAGCCTTAAGCTGTGACTAGTGAAATTTTGCTATTTGAGGTGAAATCTCTTTACTTCCTCCCACTTAATAGTATTTTATTTTTTTCAACATTCACTTTTATAAGATTTTGAGTTCCAAATTTTTTTTCTCCCTCCCTCCTTCCCTCTCCCTTCCGCAAGATGGCAAGCAATCTGATATAGGCTACACCTGTACAATCATACATATTAAACATATTTCCACATTAGTCATGTTGTGAAAGAAGAATCAGAGAAAAGGGAAAAACCGCAAGAAAACACAAGAACAAAAAAGAAAATAGTATGTATGCTTCAATCTGCATTCACATGCCATGGTTCTTTCTCTGGATGTGGATAGCATTTTCCATCATGAATCTTTTGAAATTGTCTTAGATCATTGTATTGCCACGAAGAGCTAATTCTATCAAAGTTGATCATTTCATGATATTGCTGTTACTATGTACAATGTTCTCCTGGTTCTGCTCACTGCACTCAGCATCAGTTCATGTAAGTTCAGCTTTTTCTGAAATTCGCCTGCTCATCATTTCTTATAGCACAATAGTATTCCATTACATTCTTATACCACTTGATGGGCAGCCCCTCAAACTCCAATTCTTTGCCACCTCTAAAAGAGCTGTTATAAATATTTTTGTACATGTAGGTCCTTTTCCTTTTTTTATGATCTCTTTGGGATACAGACCTAGTAGTGGTAATAATACTGGATCAAAGGGTGTGCACAGTTTCATAGACCTTTGGGCATAGTTCCAAATTGCCCTCCAGAATGGTTGGATCAATTCTAGGTAAAATCTCTTGGGAATGTGATTTGATATTGTTCTGAGTTTTGATTTCAGGTATGACTGTCTGTACTGTCATTAGGCCAATATTCCATCATTCAAGGAAAATGCCATGTGCTGGCCAAAGGAATTACAGTCTGAGAACTGCTGAAGTGAGTTTCTGTGCCTGGGAAAGTTGAGAGGACAGCCTTGTGTAGGCAAAGGTAGGATCCTCTTGATCCAGTTTCCTCATTGTGCTATTTCCTTTCTGAACTGGACATTTTCTGAACCGGTTAATTCTAAACCTGGCTATGACACCCTGTGAATAATGTGGAACTTTGCTGTATGACAGTTGTTAACTAGGACTCTTACTTGGAATCAAACAGAGCTAAGGAATTTCCCCTGACATTATGCCTATGTCAGTGCCCTTAAAGAGACAGTCTTGATATTGATCATGTCCCTCCATTTTCCTTTCATAGCAAATTTCTATAATCAGAGCAAATGAATTGTAGAAGTTTTTATGGCTGAAATCCTAAATTAATAGATGAATGCTCTCTTAGTTACTATGATAGGATGCAAGTATGAAAAACGCTATTGTTTTTAATCTGAATTTATGACCAACTCCATATCCTAAGCACTTAGGTAAAAATAAGTTCTTAGACTTGCCATCTCCTTGCTAATAGTTACATATTCATGTATAAGATTAGTTTCTTAACATATCTCATTCTTTTAGGATGATATGAAGATAATATATATTCTTAAAAGAAGGAAACAGAATAAAGATTTAAAAGTATGAGAAAGTAAGAAGAAAGAAGAAAGTAAGAAAAGAGAAAGTAAGATTAAATTGGGTTTTTCCTCTAAGAACCAGTACTTACACACACACACCCCCACACATACCCCTATATCTATGTAAATTGGCTTTCGAATGTTTCTAATGGGATATACTGGTTTTGGCTATGTTTCAGTGATAATTGGATTAAGGGTTTTACATGTAGAGATAGAAGGGTTCATTTTACAAGCCAGGCCCCCAAGGATCCTTAAGAACCTTCAGCCTATTGATGGCATTATCTGTCATAGGTATAAGGTTCAAGTAAAGATAGAAAAAGCAAGTGGTATGTAAAAACTGAAATTTTCTGAACTTTCATGTGTATTATAAGTTCCTAACTTGATGTTCTTATAATAGGATCAGCTTGAGAAAGTTTGAGCTGAGTTTCACCACATGAACTAGTTTCTGGAAAACCAAATTTAAAAGATAATACTAAATTGTATTGACTCTTATTACTCACAGATTTTAGCAACATTACATAGGGAATCTCTGCAAATGACTTAGAGCCAGAGCAGTAGATTTACTAGGAGGACCCCTTCTTTAAAACTGCCCTGAGAATGAGGCCTATTCCAGAATTTCCAAGGCAAGATGCTTCCAGTGATGAGACATGTGGTAGGTGGGACTCAAATGTAGTTTCTGGTTCAATGAATATTGTGAGTGGGTTACAAGAAGATGATGTGTATTTAATAGTGATGATTACCATTATATTGTTTGAGGTTTTTTGATTCATGGTGTCTGGGTTTGCCGGCAAGAGGGGTATACCCAAATTCCATTTATTTATTGTTGAGGGATCAGGGTCATTCCTCCTGCAACTTTTGGCTAACTGAAAACATAGCTTCACCTTACCAAAACTTGATTTATGGAGTAATAATTTACCTGTTTGTCACATAAAACATTACCTGCCTGACAAAGGGAATTTTGAACTTCCTTAAGTGATTTGTCAGCTACCCTAGTGATATGTAAATCTCTCAATCCATCCTGAACCCTCTAGATGTAGTTTAATCTGTAATCTTAGTTTATCTATAGACTGTTTAACAAAGTTTGTCTCCTTAAGGGATATATGAGATTATGATTCTGCTTAACTAAATTTGTTCAACTTTTATGACATTGAAGAAGTATTATGGGATTATGATTTTTTGTGATGCTCGTGGCCACAATGCATTTGTTTCCTGAGCCCCCTGATTTACAGCCCCCAGGACTTACCCAAATTGATCCCTCTATGAGACATTGGGGAAAGTTTGTCACCAATCTGGCCCTTACTCCTCCTTAAAGGAATTCTGTCGAGTTCTAGATGAGGTAGGCAGTGAGGAGAATGATATTGAGTTGGGTTATTTTAAAGGACTCCCTTTGAAATCATAACCCAGCCTTCTCCTTCAGTAATTGTGCTTCTAGTAGTATGAGAATGTTGGGTTTTACTAAGCCTAAGAGAGGGAAATTGATGATTATTATTTATCATTTATTATATTGTTCAGAAAACTTATTATTATGCTGTTTAACTCCAACTAGAGTGTCTGAACCCAGAATTGACATCAGTAACACTCCAGGAATGCCAGAGATGGCCATGAAGTTTCCCCTAGACCTTGAACCCCTACTCAGAACAATTTCACCCAAGCGTGTGTCTTGGTTACCTCCTGTGTTTTGGCTTCACTCAAATTTTATTGAATATTTACATTTACTCGTATCCATTTCAAGCTGCACTGATTTCAAGTTGCCTTCTTGGCAGAACTGTGGTTCATGTGCTCACGTGTTCATGTGGTTCATGTGACTTGTCTAAATCCTATATAATGTAAGCCTTCCAGAGCTTGAATGAGAGGGAGCCACACCTCCCTTCCTTGTTCTCTTCTACCAAGTGAAGTAATAAATTTCTTTCTAAAACTATTTCAGATTTTGTGGTTTGATCTCATGAACAGTATCCTGAATTCTTGTCAGCATAATGACCAACAAAGATTCTAGAGGACTAAGAAGTAAATATGCTACCCACCTCCTGATAGAGGCGAAAGTCCCAGAATGCAGAATGAGACTATACATATATATGATGGTTTTTTTTTCTTGAGTTTTCAGTGAGAGGTTGGGAATGTTGGTGTGGGAGGGTAAAGAGGATCTTGGCTGATGAAAAGAAATAAAATATTTTTAAAGGAAACTACCTCAAATTGAGCTTCTTAATCTTGGTTTCATGGACTCCTGTAATTTCACCATAGTTATGAAGACTAGCCAGGTAATAACTGCAAAGCATTGTGTTTATATGTATTCTCTCATTTGATCTTCATAAGAACCTATTGCAGATGAAGAAATTGAGGCAGATAGAGGTTAAGTAACTTGCCTAGGATCAGACAGCTAGTTTGAAGCAGCAAGGACAGTGGATAGAGTGCTGGACCAGGAGTCAGGAAAACTCGAGTTCAAATCTTGACTGAGACACTTCTTAGTTGTTACAACATTGGCCAAGTCAAGCCATTTAACCCAATCTGATTCAGTTTCTTCATCTATAAGATAGCAATAATAATAATAGTTAACTCCCAATCTTGTTGTGATGATAAAACAAATTATTTGTAAAGCATTTTGCAAAACTTAAGTTTGAAAGTAGCTAGGTGTTGAACAGATTCTAATAGATTTTCCTATAATGAATCTTTACCCTAGTGTAATAGTAATTTAGGTGGGACTTTCTGCTTTTGACCTTTAATGATTCTGGCCTTTGTTTGAATGGGGCAGATAAAGTGGGATGTTTTTGAATTTCTCAGCACTGAGACAATTGGGAGTCATTGATTTGTATCTGATGTGATACTGGGGGTGGGAAACTTTTCCATGCCCAGCCCAGCCTGGGTGAGGTCAGGGCCTTCGGGGCCCTGAACAGGATATATAAGCACAGAGGTTGGCGTTCTGTCTTGGAGCTCTGAGCCACAGCAGGGGTGGCACGTGACTTTGGGCCAGCCGTTGTAATGACCTCCCTGGCTGAACACTCAAATGTTGATAACTACGAATTGTATTTGTCTATAATTCAGGGTGCTGGTTTTTTTCCCCTGAACTAAGTAAATGATATTTGTAGGCTGGATTAAAGTAAGATTGTTAATGCCTTAACGTCGCTTTCCTTAGTAAAGCAGATCAAAAAGACCTGTGCTTTTGCAGTGTTCTGTGTGCTGGTTGTTGTTAATTTTACACCCTCACAGCAGCTGCTAGCTGGATTGTTGATACACCTAGGCATAAATCTATTGTAGTACCTACTCTAGGCTTATGCCCCCAATCTGCACTGGCGGACTGGGTTCCCAGAAGGCTGTAGCTACTCTTAGGATTCTAGGGGGGTAGGCTATCTACCCTGCGGGCTTAAGAGCCCCCAGTAGTATGCTTCCAGTAGACTCAGTTAATTAGAAAAGGAATTTACTCAACTAGCTTAAGTAGAACTGTGGTTAACAAAGAATGTCCACCCAAACTCCAGGGTACTCTATCCCACTGATATACACAGAATCTGAGGAGGGAAGAGTGGCTGTGAATTTAAGTGCAATGGTAATGAGGCCCACATGATGGGAATATACAGAGGTAAAACTACTCCCAACTCTGGAGCACAAGGGCCCTTTAGAACCTTTCTTTCTCCACAGAATCCTCAAGAGGTTCACTGTGGGGTGGGGCCTCAATGAGGAGTCCCTCTCTTGGGCTTGATTGGTTCCTCCAAGGTTAATCTGTGGCGGTGCAAGGCCAGACAGATTGCTCAGCAGAAGCTCAGGCCCTTCATACGGTGGGGTATCTTTATTAGTTGGGGCAACCCACTAGATTCCCTTGGCTCACCCTTCAATGGCCAGCTGAAGTCTTCACCCCCCTCACCCCAGCCTATGACTTAGAGGCCATCTTAGTGTTCTTTTTAGCTGAACATTACAGTATTCTCATAGTATTAGTTTCTGCAAGGACGAGTCCCCCTAGCCTTAGAATTGGCAAAAATCTTTTTCTCTCTGACTCCCTACGTTCTGAGGTTAGTCACCTCCAAGTAGGAAGTGAGAGGTCTTATGTCTCCTGTTCAACAATTCTTCGTAGTTCTGAGTAAATTTCCTCAGGAGGGAATCTACTCTGACTTATGGTAATCAGCTGGTTACAATTCCCTTTCCTTCTTGCAAGGTCTCTGACAGAATAGCTGGGGACAAAAAAGCAATCCGTGCCCTCTGAGCAGGTTCATTGTCTTTACTGGCCTACTCATTTGCAGCTGAGCTATTCAAGCCTCAGACTCTTTTTAAGGTTCCGATGCTTCCTTTCAATCTGGAGATGCTTCACTTTCACACTGCAATGTCTTTATTTTCCCCACTTCTAACCTTCAGTCTTGCTACATCTAAAGGGGGCCACATCCTTATAGCAGAATCAAATCAAATAATATTTGCAAAGTGCTTTGCAAACTTGAAAACACCATACAATGTCAGTTTATTAGTACTGCCACTATTATTTGCTTCAGGCAAAACAGCAGTTCCTCAGCTCTCCCAGTATATGCCAGAGACCGAAAGACATCAAATTCACCCCACTGCTTCACTAGGATTAAACAGTTGGGGCCTGGGATCTCCCAGTTCCACTAGTCTACCAGTAACTGAGCAATAAAAGTAGGGCTTTTAAGAATCAGTAACCTTTATTCCCACACGGGAGAAAAAAAATCCCCAAGGATGTCATATCAGAAGGTGAAAAGACAATGAGTTTTTAAGAGTTCACCCAAAAGACAGCTTTCTCCCCAGAGCCATAAAAGGAAGATACTATGGAAAAGAGAAGATAAGGGGGGGTGGGTAGGATGGATATTATTAATCTTTGAGGTGGTTTTGTTACTGTAAGGCAGTGATTCATTCTTGTTTACAACTGTTACAGGACCAAAGCAGCAGTTGGGAAGAGGAACATTGCGAAGAGAAAGAAAGAAAAACCAAAATGTTTTTTTTTGTAGTTACTATTGCGGACTGATTGCCTGAAAATCCAGGAGCCCAGCCAAGGAGAAAAGTGCAGGGTTGGCAGGAGCTCTGTGGTACACTGTGTATATGTTTATAGAGTCAAGCCTACAGCACAGTGCCCTCCGCAGTCCAGTTGGAGAGATTGCTGGCAGTGGCCCCAAGCCACACCATGTTCCCACATAATTAAAGGTGAATGTGCTGGGCTGAATTGGGGGTGGGGAAGGAAGGGAATTAGGGAAGGAGCAAAGATTATCTGGCTGCAGAATCATGCGTGTCTCTCAGATGGCCCTGGTTGGGATTGAATCCAGTTGGTGCTGACTTTCTGCAGCAAGGAAATAAATGATTTTTTTAAAATCCGAAAGATTGTTTTTCTTGTGTTAGGGGCAAATGAGGTACCCCTCAGAAGGTTCTCATATGGCCTTTTGGTTATTCTAAGACAAAGAGTTAAAGGCTGAAGTTCCAAGTTCCTGTGGTTATTTTTTAGCCTGTTGGAATGGCTGGGAACATGGTTCAAGTCTCTAGCAAAAGAATATTTGTGGAAAATGCTTTTCCAACCATCTGGCTGTGAAGTCACAATTTGAAATATCTAAAACTAACTTTTTCCCCCGGGAATGTGACCGTATGGTTACAACTTCATTTCCTTCTTACAAGTGCCAATTATTAGTATTACTATTTTTTTTTAAACTAGGTTATTTCATGTCATCCATTCCTCTGGCCCAGAAATTAATTGTTCAACATTTCCTTTAGTGAGAGCTGGAGTCTCTTAACATTAAGTGGTATGGAAACGTAAAGTGATATCCACAAGAGGTTTCTCAAATTGCTGGATGCTCCTCATCCTCTTAATGGGGCAAACTAAAAACCTAGGGGCAGCTAAGCGGTGCAGTGGATAGTGCCAGGCCTGAAGTCAGGAAGACTCATATTCCGGAGTTCAAATCTGGCCTTAGACACTTCCGAGCTGTGTGACTCTGGGCAAGTCACTTCAGCCTGTTTGCCTTGGTCTCCTCATCTGTAAAATGAACTGGAGAAGGAAATGGCAAACCACTCCAGTATCTTTGCCAAGAAAACCCCAAATGGGTCATGACTGGACATGGGCTCATGACTGGACATGGGCTGGACATGACTGAACTACAAATTTTCCAGGGGCCCCTTGGAAGCTTTTGTCAATTGCCTTTTTTGTAGGAAGAAAAGCTGTGAGCTGTGGCGGCTAAGAATCCTGCAATCCTAGAGGTGGAAGGATCTGCTCATGGTTAAGTTAGAACATTTATGAAGCACCTACAGTGTGCCAGGCACTGTGCTCAGTGGCTGTCCCTTATGCCTGCAGCACTTTCCCAGCTCTGCCTCCTGGCCTCCCTGGCTTCTGTTAAGTCTCAACTAAAATCCCACTACCTTGCCTTTTCCAACCCCTCTAAATTCCAGTGCTTCTCACTGCTAATTATTTCCTGTTTATCCTGGATAGAACTTATTTGTATATATTATTAACAAGTCATCTCCCCCAGTAAACTCTGAGCTCCATAAGGGCAGAGGCTGTTTTTTGCCTTTTTTTGGTGGGGGGTGTCCCCAGAGCTTAGTACAGTGCTTGTCACATAGTAGACACCTAACGTTTACTGATTGGGGATACAAAAAGAAGAGTCCCTGGCCTCAAGGGCTTCCAGTGGAAGACAACATGCAAACAAATACATACAAAGCAGATGGGATAAATAGGAAATAATTAACAGAGGGAAGGCACTAGAACGAAGAGGGGTTGGAGAAAGCCTTGAGAGAGATGGGATTTTAGTTTGGTTCCTTGTCCCACATGTTGCCTAATATATTCCTGCTCCTAGTGCAAATATCTCACACTTAGATTCATCATCCCAAACCTGTTCCACTTTGTACACCTTCCCAACCATGCTTGGATAGCCTGAGTTCTGGCTTCCTTCCCCTGGAACTCAAACAACTCGTTGCGTCGTTCCTGCGGAGATTTCAAAGTATCTTTTCCCTTCTGAGGTCCACCACACTACTACCATCTCTGTGCCAAACTCCTACAGAGTATTGTAATCTTTCCTTATTAGGATGTAAGGTATCTGAGAGGAGGGTGCTTACTTGTATTTGTTTATCTGGCACTTAGTAAACATTTAAGAAATGCTTTATAAAAATCATCTGGGCAGTCCTTGAGGGTTTGCCACGTACAATCTCTTAGTCTCGTACTAAATCCTTCCTTGGCAGTGTGTGAGGGCTCAAAATAGGGGTTCTGAGATCAGACGATTCAGAGCCAAGTGATAATAAACAAAGTATGTATCATTATAGTTGAGAGACTGTGGGGGAAAAAAGGAGACAACGTGGAATGGAGATGTCAGTCAACTTTACTAAGCATTTACTATACATGTCAAGCACTGTACTAATGGGAATAGAAATACTAAGGAAAAGAGATAGTCCCTGATCTCAAGGAGAAAGACAATACACAAAAGGAAGCTGAAAAGCTGGTGAAGGAAGGAGATACAGGTGGGCGCTCTCCTTAAATGGAGGCTCTGGGAGGAGCTATCCAACTGGACAAAAAGGGCACTTCCGAAGTGTGAATTCCAGGGCTGGAGTGAAGTTTCAGGATGAAAAGCAAGGCCCAATCCTGCCCCTGACATTTCCTAGTTGTGAGATCATGTGCAAGTGACTTAGCCCTCTGTCAGACTCAGTTTTCTTAGAGTTTTATAGTGGAAAGGCTGGAGAAGGAAATGGCAAAGGAATGCCAAGAACACCTCAAATGGGGTCACAAAGAGTCAAACACAACTGAAAATGACTGAACAACAAAATAGTGGAAGGAGGGCTGGCTTTGGGGTCAAGAAGACCTTGCCTTTGACACATTTTGGTTTTCTGACCCTGGGCCTCATGCAGCTCTCTAAGATGGAGTTACAGGGCTGTTGCCAACTAGTTTCCACAATAAAAAAATCAGAGGCAGACCAAAAAGACTTAAAGAAAAAAAAAGGGGGGATAATGCCTGTAGTATGTATTTCATAAGGTTGCTGTGAGCATTAGGTGAAAAAATACATATAAAGCACTTTTTAAAATTTGATTTCTTCCCAATAAGCATTTATTTCTTCTCCCTCCCCCATTAAAAACAAATACCAAACCTCTTGTGACAAATTTACATCGTCAAGTAAAGCCAACGTCCACGTTGTCCATATCCTCAAGTGGCTCAATCTTCATATTTTGCCTACTAGCTCTTAGAAGGTGGGCAGCATGTTTCACCACGTGTCCTCTGGAGTCATTGCGTTGATCCAGAGTTCTTAAGTCTTTCCAAGTTGCTTGTCTTTATAATGCTGTTCTGCACACTTCACACTTTATCAGCTCATAAAGGGATTTCCAGGTTTCTCTGAAACCATCCCTTTCATCATTTCTTATAGCACAAGAGAATTCTATCACATTCAGATACCATAACTTGTTCAAACAGTCCTCAAATGATGGGACCCCTTATTTTCCAATTCTTTGCCACCAAAAAAGAGGTGCTCTATTTTTGTACCTATGTTTCCTTTTCCTTTCTTTGAGAGGCAGCTAGGGGATACAAGAGTATATAGCATGCTACACGTAGAGTCAGTTAAACCTGAGTTCAAATGTGGCCTAAGTAAATTACTAGCTATATTCCTGGGCAACTCACTAACTGCTCTCAGTTTCAGTTTCTTCATCTGTAAAATGAAGATAGTAAAGGGGTTCATGGACCAACACCTCTGGTGTTTTCAGGGCTACTCATCCACCTTTACTCAACTCTCACCTGCAGCTCCAAGATGTGAAGCTGTAGTATGCACAGCAGCCACGCCCCCGGAAAACCACCTTGACAAATGGACGAAACCAGGTTGAGGGTAACCAACAGGCCTCAAACTTGTAGTTGGTGGGAGGGGTGTCTGCTCCAAGCAGGCGAAGACTTCCCCTGGTGGAATGGTTGGACGAGGGTAATTTGTTCCAAAGGCGGCTGAAGCAGGTGCTGGAGAGCTCTTAGAGCCTGGTCAGACATGAAGACGTCAAGGTCATCCACTGCATCCTGGGCTATCACCAGTCATTCTGACTTTTGTCTTGCCCCTGGACTTCAGTAAGAGAGTGAGGCGGAAGACTTGGTGCAACTTTGCCTCACTTAAATCCAATTCACAAAGTGAGTCAAGATCTCACCCCATATTGTCACTGATCCTCTTTGAAACAAAGGGCAAACAACTTCCCAGGGTTGTTGTGAGGACAAGACGATGCTTTGCAAACCTTAAAAGTGCTACATAAATACTATTACTATTATGTCTTCGGGGTATAGGTTAGGTCAAAGGGTATGCATAGTTCAGTAATTTGGGGGGGCATCAAAGGAGGAAGGAAATAAACATTAAGTGCTTGCTGTATGTGCTCAGAGACTGTGCAAAAGCACTCAGCAAACATTAAAGCACTATGTATCAGCTATCACTATTAGTAGAGACTTTTTGGGGGGGAGCAGGGGGCAGGGCAATTGGGGTTAAGTGACTTGCCTAAGGTCACACAGCTAGTAAATGTGTCAAGTCTCTGAGCCTGGATTTGAGATTGTCTTTTGTAATTAAAACAAGCTTGTGCAGGAGTCTTGGTCCTGCTTCTGCCTAATAGCGATTTGCAATCTGTATTAGCAAATGACATTTTTTATCTTCAAAGACTATAAAAATTTTTAGACAGAGGTCCTGGGAAGTTTCTTAAGCTTGACAGATCACAAAGTCAACTTGATTGCTTGTACTAACACTTCTCACAACCATTCTCCTCCCTATTCTCAGTGACATCTGGTAGGACCCTTATTGTCACCTACACAGACTGTTACAATAGCCTCTTAATCCATTTTCCCAAATAATACATTTGGGAAAATGTTGAGCACACTGCCTGGCACTTAGTAGGTGCTTCATGAATGCTTTGGGCAGCTGGAATGGCTCAGTGGACAGAGGGCCAGGTCTCTTCATATGTTCACATCTGGTCACAGACAACGATTAGCTGCACTAGGTTATGACAGTAATAATGGCTGCCATTTATAATGCAGTTTAAGCTTTGCACAGCACCTTTCATAATATTCTCATTTGACCCTCACACCTTTGGGGCAGAGCACTATGCACATCATTAGCTGACTTACATAGGGGCACAGGCTCACAAGTGTCTGAGATCAGAAAGAATGTGCACTTTCCTTGCTCCCAGACTTATGCATGACAAATTACTTCCCCTTCAGATGGTCATGACATCATCCTGCCTGCCTGGGTCAATGCCTCATGATTCACTGGACCCCAGGTAGCAGTGACAGTGAAGACTGAGAAAGCCCTGTTGTGCTAGACAGTGAGTGAATCCCTTGCAATGAGTCTATTCCAGCCATCTAATGAGGGACACTTGCAACACATAACTCTGCACCCTATGCAGACAGACCTCTGGGGACTGACTGAAGTCTGCCCACCTTTGAATTATGTCTCCCAGTGTGTCCAGGAACTCCCCAGTAAAGGTGTGAATGCCAAGGAAGTGATCACTGTGGTGATGGTAGGGGTCACCTGCTCCGAGAAGCCTTTTCTAATCTGCTTGGCTATTAGCTGTTGCTTCCTTCTCTTCCGACTATGTATTTATTTAGCTGCTTAAAGCATTACCCCATTAGAATGCATACTCCTTGAGGACAAGGACTGTTTTATGGGCCTTGTGATTGCTGCTCCAGAACAGCAGGTGCTTAACAAATGCTTGTTGGACTGGATGTACTATGTGTCTTGCAGGTGACCCAGGGTGCTCTGCAAGGGAAAGGTTCCTCAAAGACATACACTGTGTGTCTATCAGTGAACAAGCTCTTTGACAACAAACAGGGGAGAGTCCTGTCCCAAGATAAATTGTTTTTCAGCCAGAGTTTCTGTTGTCTAAGTGACTGAATAACTAAGGGTATACAGAAGCCACTTCCTCTGCTTCCCTATCCTAAGCTCAGAAATCAGGGGCTGATGGTACCCAAGCCACCAATACTCTCCCCCAAAATATTAACGAATGGCACATCCCTAATCAGTTTTCAATTCAAGACATAAAAATCACACTCAGACAAGAGTCATTCCAAAGCTGAGCAATTTTAATGTAATTTCCCCATCCAAGGTAGTGTAGGGATGGTAAGTGGCCCATTTCCATCTTGGAAAATGCAGTAGCAGCTTCCCTCCCTAACCCACCCATCCTTCTGAAACGCAGTTAAATTCAAAATACATGAATTTCAAAACAAACAATTTTTAAAAATATACTTTGTCTAGTTAAGACTTTACGATAAACATCTTTCCCTCCAATTATTACCTTTACTTTTTGTTTATTTCCCTGGCATAGCCTTTCATCTTATTACTTAGTTCTACCCCTTGTGAAAAATCACTGCTTTCCCACCTGGTTATTTTCTTATTTTATGGTGTAGTGAGCCTGTAGAAAGGATACTGCACACTTCTAAACTAATTCTAATTCTCTTAATTAGATCACTATTTCAGCTTCTGAACGGTCAGACATGCAACACAAGCTCTTGGCCAAAAAGCAGGATTCTAGCTAGTGTAAAAATATATTTTAAATAAAATAGAATTTCTATAGGAGAGAGAATCTGACTCTGTTTTACACGCCCACTAAGGTTTTAAGATAGATCTGTACCTAAGGCCAAGTCAACCTGTCTAGTAGGTCTACACTAGGAAAGGACTGAGAACGTTTAAGAATATTTATGTGAGAAAAATTCCTTAGAAATGCTGTAGCAGCAAGTCAGAAGAACAAAGAGGAAAGATACAGCTGGTGTACTAATAAACTGTAGATGAGATTCTGAAGTACAAGGTGATGATGTAGCCAAATCACCATCAAAAAATAATTCTGAAATGTGATAATTTGGAAACAAACTGATTAACTTGCATTAAAAAATCCAGGACCTAACAGTTTTTGCTGTGTAATTTACTCTGCTGCTCGTTTTACTCAAGGCTAAAGGCCGACAGGCAATACTGTTCTTCCTTTAATTTTGCTCTGCATATCTACGAGCCACGCTGTAGTTTGAGGTTCTAGATTAAGTAGCTGACCCACCACTGGGGATCAAGAGAAACGGTCATTTGTGAAGTGGCTATGTCAAATTCCCTATTCTCTAATTCAGGTGCAATTTAGTCTTTGGAGATTTTTTCCTTCCAAAGTTTATTTTAGCCTCTAGCTCAACATGGAATGTAACCTATATGAATATTTAATCAGCACTAAATACAGCAGAAAGCACAGCTGGCAGGACAGGTACGCCACATACCCCCACCTAAATTAAATGTCCAACTTGGCTGTTCTGCTTGGTCAGTTTATTTGGCTCGATGTCCAATCTGCTGGAGCAAGCGCACTCACGAGGGAGGAGGTTGTTGGTAAGACTCTGGGCAACAATCACTAAACCTTTAGACTTCAGAGTCATAACCTTTCCATTCCCCTCTAGCAGGGTCCATACATCAATGATAGAAAGGACTTATGCTCATTAGTATCCAACAGGACCAACTTCTGACAAATGTTTCTGGAACGACTGAATGGATTTTCCAGCTTTAAATGTGCCTGTTTTCTTGACCTTTGCAGCTGCTACTGCTCCAAGGGTCCTTTGGTACTTCCGTGCCTAGGAAATCTTCATTGAGATTTTAAACTTTTTCTTAATATAAAAAATTGACCCCTGGACTTAAGTGTGAAATATGCCAACTCAACAAGTACAGCTGAAAAAATGCAGAGTTCGTTTTGGGCAAATTTGGAAGGCAAAATGGCAATTAAAACATGTCAAGAGGTTAGCTAAATATAACAGTTTAAAGAAAAAGCCTTTTAAATACCTGCCAATTCCCATTAGCTGTCCTGGTCACAAACCCCCATAACTCATTAAACAACACACTAGGAAAAAAAAGATCCAAACAATTCCAAGTTGATCCTCACTTGGTGTACTTACTTATTCAGTAACCGACCTCACATTGAGCTGGCAGCCCCTGACAACCTCCCGGCGACAGGGGCCGCTGTCTTAGCCACATGTGCTCACTCAGAAGAGGCTCACTTGCCTCTCTTGCCCCGGCCCTTCCTGGAGGGCAGCTTCCCTGTGCCTCCGACTGAAGGGGAGCTCGCCGCGGCAATGTTGATCTGTCCCTCCTGGATCTCCTGCCGGGTCTCGGCTGGCAGGTGATTAATTTTCTGCTGGGCTTCTAGGTAGAACATGACATCCCGCAGCTGCTCCTGGATCTCTGTGATCTGCATGTCCTTCTGATCACAAGTTTCCTTCAGAACTTTCTCCTCCTCCTTGAGCTTGTTTTGCAGGAGGACCTGATTGGCTCGCAAACACTTGTTCATTTCTTGCTCTTCTTTGAGCTCGGTGGAGAGTTTGGCTAGTTTTACATTCAGCTGTGTGCACCTTTCAAAAACAGAGCAACACAAAAACTCGTTTTTCACCATTCTCACCCTCTCTGCTCTGCATACCAGTGGGGGAACCAAGCCTCCAGGTAGGCCCTTTCCCACGTTGGTGAGGCAGAGCATTTTACTACCGTTAGGATCAAGAATCTCTGAGCAGTACTCTTCTCTAGCTAACACATTTAGAGTATCACAGTAACACACTCATGGATTATTCAGAACATCAAAAAAAGTATCTGGATTTGAAAATTCACGAGCATGTTATAGCGCAGCCACAACTACCAATCTTTTCTGTCTGTCCGTAGCTGGGTGGGGTCCTTGGGAGATGGCAGTGTGGATGAGGAAATTATGAGGAAAATAGCATTCTTGGAAAGTCAAGGGCTCTGACCTCAATGGACATACTGCACAAGGAGGGGGATTATGTTCTCAAAATTAATTTCAAGACTAAGTGGTATATGGACCTGCCTCTCCTTCTCTCAGGGCACACAAGAAATAAACAATTGCCTCTAGAGGGCACCCAGAAAACCCAAGAAAGCTCTTTAATTCTGTAATACTTGCCTTTCTTCCCAAACACCTGCAGCAGGCTATGTTCTGATCCACAGCTGGTTAATCTTTTGCTCAGCATTCATCACCCTGCCCTCCCCTCCTTTAAGGTACACTGTATTTCTGGCCTGGAAGAGCCCTCTCTATTATATGTACCAGGATGACTCCATCCAGTTATCCTTATGTTCCTAAGAATGGCTAACTATGGAAATAGAGAAATTGCTCCTGGAGACAAAAAAGGGAGACTATATTAACACTGTATTAATAATACAGATTGCATGAGAAGACTTTTAAAGATAAATACCCCATTTTCCACTCAACGGGAGGTCCAAAAGCAGGCAGGTGCTATATATAAAGGGGAAAGAACATGCTGGGTCATGAAATACTGACGATGAAAACATTTTTCTAAGTATAAACACTACTTCATAATATTTAGAATGTTCCCATAACTGTTATGGAAATTATCCCATTATTTGAGGGCTTAACTTAAAAAAATCCTTTAAATGCAGAACCAAATACATACTTTCTTTCCACAGATTGCTTTTCTTTCAGGAGATCATTGAGTCTATGCTCCAGAGTATCACATTTTTCAATTGTTTCTTTAAATTTAGTCTTCATGTTGTTAATCTGAAAGTACAAACAGATATTATATCTATACTTCAGGCAGGACAAACTCCTGTAAATTTGTCATTAACAGTTATTATTTTCAGTGGTAGCTTCTAGACTTTGAACAACTAAACTGTGTACAACAGAAATGGTCAACATCTTAGCCTGTTTTTTTCTTCCCATTGTCAAGCATTTTTTCCTGCTCCACTTAGCACTTTTTCAAACAAAATCAAAATCCTTGTAACAATTAAGTATTGGAAAACAAACTCCCAGCCACGTTGGCCATGTCAAAAAACATGTGTCTCATTCTGCATATTAATCTGTCACCCTTCTGCCAGAAGGTGGACAGCATTCTTCATCATCAGTCCTCTGGACTCATGGTTGATTATTACTATGATCAGAATTCTTAAGTTTTTCAAAACCGTTCATTTTTATACTGTTGATGTTATGGTGTAAACTGTTCTCCTGGTTCTGCTCACTTCACTTTGCATCAGTTCATAGAAGTTGTCACCAGGTTTCTCTAAATTCAACTTCCATCTTTTCTTATGGCACAATAATATTCCATTACATTCATGTATCATAATTTGCTCAACCATTCCCCAAATGATGGGCATCCTCTTAGTTTCTAGTTCTTTGTCACAACAGAGACAGCCCTTATAAATATTTTTTGTATAGATAGGACCTTTTCCTCTTTGATCTCTTTGGTGCTTAATTTATTTTTTATCAAACACTTCTCAACAATCCACTGCATCTCCATGTTCCTTGGAAATTGTATTAAGAAAATCAATGAGAAAAATAAAATTTAAAATAAACTCTTGATGAACAAAGTCCATGACACAACAGGGCGTAAGAGGGTAAGACAAATACAAGAGATGTTGCAGAGATGCCCTTAAGACTTTGCCCTCATGTCCCAAAACCAATCACACCTTGCCAAATTCCAAATTTGGATTACTCCCACTCATCCTCCTCCTTTGTTCCTTTTTGTGTACTACTGAAAAGAGCTGAAATTCTTTTGTACTTCCCTAATCAACTTGCTATTCCACCCACCAAAGAAAGCTGTTCCAAACATGTCTTCTTTCCTCAAGTCTCATATCGGACTCCCTCTCCACACCCTCTCAGCTAAGGAGACCTTAGCTTCCTATGACGACAAAAATACTGAGGTCTTTCTCTAAGACTTCCCCTTCTCTCCTCGTCTCACATCAATCAGATATCATCCTCTACTATGTCTTCATCAGTTCTCAATTATCACTTTTTTGCAAATTATTCTCAGATCTACATATCTAGCCCTAGTCTTTCTCCTGAACTAGTCAAACATACATCTCCAATTTCCTCTTGGACCTCCAAAACCCCATCTATTCTGCAGATATCTTGTATGTATCTAGTTACTGACATGTTTCCCCAATTGGAATGTAAGCTCCTTGAGGGCAGGGACTGTTCTCTGTCTTTGTACCTCCGGTGCACATTATCTACCACATGATAAATACTTAATGTTTGCTGACTAGTTATGAGAGAAGAGTCAAAGACAACATGAACAAGGGACATAGGAGTAAATGATCATGCTACAGGCAGAAATAATGAACTTAGGAGAAAAAAATTTAATGGGAAGATAACAAACTTGGTTGTGGACAAGCTGAGCTTGAAGTTTCCACAATGAGATGTCATGTAAGAGATCCATATTTGGAGTTCAAAAGGGAGGTCAAGATGGAGACAGATTCGGTAATGCAACCCATAGCATCTGCCCTATTGATAGTTTCTCCTGAACACGTCAACACTTCTGTGGCCTGGCCTCTTACTATTGCAGTGCAACATGACTATACACAGTAAAAAGTTTCAGGAAAAAAAAAGAATGCTACAATTAAAAGTGCTTAAGTCAGAACAATGTCTGATCATGAATTGGCTGGAATTGTGGTTTGTTCTTGTGTTGATGAGAGTTCTTATATCTTTCTAACTTGTTTGTCTTTACAATATTGTTTTTATTGCATTAATTGAACAACATCAATTTAAATTCAGTTAATTTTGGTCTTCTCCAGCCAGGTACTAACTTTTTACAAGAAATTAACAAAAACCCCAACAAAACCCCCAAAACAATTAAATGATTTGATGGAACAATAAGTCAATTAATTTCAGTTTTATCTCCTCATAGCAGAATCCTAGCTTGAATAGGTCTAAAGGCCAGTAAAAATGTCAAAAAATAGACAGAAGGAAGGAAAAACAAAAGGGCCAAAATAATTTGTCACCTAGACAACCAACCCCTGGTTATCAAGAACTACACATAGAATGCAGAAAACTCATATTAAAAGCCACAGTTTTCTAGTAGGGCCCTATGGTAAGAAGGGCTTATTTCAAAATTTTTGTCTGTATTGGCTTCCTTTATTTGTTGCATCATCACTGCTATGAAGCAACTAATCCAAAAGAATCCTAAAGGGTACAATACCACGAGATGACCGTGACAGGTTGTTTGCATAAAGCATCCTAAGTTGCAACACCAATGCTGGTCACCATAAGACCTGTAATCAAGGTTGTGGAGTAGTTTCCATTATATATCTTCTCTCCCTAGTCACTAATAAATTGCCAGTAGGTTGATCTTTGACTCTGTCAAGGTCATTTTTCATAGCAGTTTGAATAAAATCAGTTAATTTTTAGGGACTACTGAAAGGGTAAGGAAAAGTACAACTGTTGAAGTGGTACTTTAATGCCTTAGTTAGTGTGGAGAAGGGGTTGATCCTGGGCTCTTCCCAGGCTATTTCAGAAGAATACAAGCTCTGGCTAGTTTTACCAAGCCAGAGAGGCTTCAAGTATGGGCTCAGTGATGAATTATAGTGAAGATACACAAACAGGAATCATATGAGGTCACCTGAACAAGAAAGCACCAGCAACTAGTAGAGGGAATGCCAACAACCAAAAGCCTTTGAAGAGCACCCCCTTTCCCACCTATCACAATCTACATATCCTCAAAGAGTATGAAATATTTTTTAAATTATAAATCCTTAGCATTAAGCAATTCTCTTGCTGGGAAGATTAGTGTCTTAGTTTTTTCCTCTTATTAAAAATGTGGTGGTGACAGCATATTTCAAGCTTAAATCTATCAGGAACTCAACAGATCTAGTTCCTTCTCTTTCACAGGTTAAGTGGCAGGTAATCCAAGGGTCACATGACAACTGGGCATTAGCCCAAGCGGAGGCTGTGCCTTGGATCCTGAGGTCTGGGGAAGGCCTAATCCACCTAAGAAGTGGTTCTCAGTTCCAGCTTTGCAATATTTATGGTGATTCCACTTATCAAAAGGAAGGTCACAAAATTCTTTAGCCAAAATTATTTTAATTCACTTTAAAAGAATATGCCACCCAGTCCACTTCATGAGGAATGTGGGAATTATAAAAGATCAAGAATCACTATACTAAATACTCTTCTGGAACCTGACTACCTCCTTTTGCACTCTCTTTCTGGAGTGCCTCACACACAGTAGGTGCTCAATAAATGCTTACTGAACTGAAACTCTCCAGGGTGTATAAGGCACATCATAAAAAAAAATTTTTTTGGACTTGGATCATTATATTGATGATAGATCATTCACAAGTTGTTCATCATACAATATTGCTGCTACTGTGTACAATGTTCTCTTGGTCCTGCTCACTTCATTCTGCATCAATTCATGTAAGTCTTTCCAGTTTTTCTGAAGCCATCCTGATTGTTATTTCTTATAGCACAATGGTATTCCATCACAACCATATACCACAACTTGTTCAGCCACTCTCCAACTGAGGTCCCCTCAATTTCTAATTCTTAGCCACAAAAAGAGCTACCATAAATATTTTTGTACAAATAGGTTCTTTTCCCTTTTTTATGATCTCTTTTAGATACACACACAGTAGGGGTAATACTGGATCAAACGGTATACACAGTTTTACAGCCCTTTGGCCTTAGTTTCAAATTGCTCTCTAAAATGGTTGCATCAGTTCACAACTCCACCAAAAATGCATAAGTGTTCCAATTTCCCCATATCTTCTCCAAAATCTTTCATTTTCCCTTTCTGTTGTATTAGCCAATCTGATAGGTGTGCGGTGATTTGCATTTCTCTAGACAATAATGATTTAGAGCATTTTTTCATAGGACTATAGATAGCTTTGATTTCTTCATCTGAAAACTGTCTGTTCATATCCTTTTACCATTTATCAATTGGGGGATGATTTGTATTCTTGTAAATCTGACTCAATTCTCTACATATCCAAGAATGAGGCCTCTATCAGAGATACTTGCTGTAAATTTCCTTCCCAGTTTTCTGCTTTCCTTCTAATTTTGGTTGCATTGGTTTTGTTTGTACATTAAAACTTTTTAATTGGATAAAATCAAAATCATCCATTTCACATTTCATAATACTCTCTATCTCTTGTCTGGTCCTAAATTCTTTCCTTATCCATACATCTGATAGGTAAACTATTCCAAGCTCCCCTAATTTGCTTATGGTATCACCCTTTATGTCCAAATTATGTCCATTTTGACCTAATCTTGATATATGGTGCACACAATAAATTTCTAAAGTCCTAGTAAGTCTGCCAAATCTTGTTTCCCTCAAATTACAATGGTGCATACAAAGCACCATTGTATGTTCCTAGGAATCATGTTCAGGTTCTGTGCATCAGGTACTTCTAAGTTGCTGAACCATATGGTTGATTCAAATGACAAGTCCTCATACTCTTAAAAAAAAAGATCTATATACAGCACTAGATAACTTCAGATTAAAAACAAAAAAGGTTAAGTCTTCAAAAGTAAGATGTGGCTTAAATGTTTTCACCTAATATGAAAAACACTTTTTTCTTTGGATAGCAGACTGCGAAGGAAAAGATTTTAGAATTAATCCTCCTCCAAAATTTTCCCCTCCACCCCTTACCCCCATACCTCCACAGTGTTAGAGACCAAAATAGTATTTCCCCAGTTACCAACAAGGAGACTTACTTCCTCAGCAGTATCTTTTTCTATCCGAACTATCTTGTTTTCCCAGTAGATTCGTTGAGATTCTAGCTGGCTCGTTAGTAAATAAGAGTACTAGAACCAGAAAGAATAATATAGATATGAATAGATATGAAACAATTGTTGGCAAGTTGCTGAAATCTATTTAGAAAGCTGAACCAAATTTTTTTTTACAGAAACCTAAGAATAAAAGTTACAATATGACATTTTGTTTTGGTTGAGTCTGCTATTCTAAATAAGCTGGACTTAACTCTATACTTTTCTTAATGACATATACATATATGTATATTTCCTAGCATGTATGATTTATGTCAGCTATATCTCATGGGCCATTAACATCAATTTACATACAATCATAATGTAAAAGCAGTAAATGGCAGAGATGTAGTGGTATGACTGTCAGCTTTGTCTTTAGGTTCAAGCCCTGCTGGTGACACAAACTTGCTATGTGACCCCAAAGGGCAAATCACAAGCTCTTGGTCTCCTCTTTTAAAGACATCTCTCTTTATAAGACATAAATGAATTGCTGAGCTTCACTGGGGAAAAGTTTCCACATCAGGAATCCCACCTCCCCAGTGCTTACTACCAAATTAATGACATCTGTAAGGTACCTTGTGAAGCTGGTCTATGTGTTAGTGCTATATGTGTTCAGAATCATGGTTTTATGAATATTATGAGAAAAACATCTGATTGCATCAACTATTTTCTGGCTTTTTTCCTTAAGTAGTATAAAATCCTAAGCATTATAGGTTTTGATTTTCTTACAATCATTGTAATTAGGGTTAGGAGAGAATTGGCAGGGGTGTGTATATGTGTGTGTATACAGCTTAGAGGAAAGGCTTTATGTAGAATAGGGTGCTTACAATGAGATTTGAAGGAAAGTAGGGATGTTAGGGGGTTGAGATAAGGAGAGTGGATTCTAGGCACAAAGGTATAGAGGTAGCACATGGATAGTGAAGGGCGAGGAACAGTGAGAAGGCCATTTTAGCAGGATCACAGAGTCCATATACTAAGTTGGTAGGGTACATCCCAATTGTAAAGTCTTTAAAAAAATAGATTTTATTGATACATTTTGTTTTTACATTGCCTAGATTTCCCCCTTCTCACTTCCTATCTCTTGTAAAAAAGATTTTAAAAAAGAGGAAGAATAATAAAACCAATCAACAAATTGAAAAGATGTACCATTATGTATATTGTTCCACACCTGTGGATCTCTGCTTCTAAAAAAGAAGGTATCTTCTCTCATCTCTTCTTTTGGGCTAAGTTTGGTTTTTGTAAATTTTACAGATTCTTTGTAGTTGTTCTGTAGCCACTGTAGCTCAGGGTCTACAGGCATGTGCCAGCATGCCCCGCTATGATAGCTTTCTGACTCATCTGTCTGCCTCAAGTCTCTCCCCTCTCCAACCCATTCTGCACTTAACAGACACAGTTAATGTTCTGGGCTGATCATGTCACTCCCCCACCCCACCTACCACCCCAAATAAACTCCATGTCTTATCACTTCCAAGATCAAATATTAACTTCTCTTCAGGGCATATAAAGCCCTTCACAACTGAGCCTCTTGCAACCTTTCCAGTCTTCTTCTTCCACCTACTCCATGAAGCAGCCACCCTGGTCTATCTGTTCTTCATAGATCATGCCATTCCATTTACCAACCTCCATGCCCAGGATGCTCTGTTCCCTTACTTCTGCCTTTCAGTTTCTGGGACTTCTTTCAAGACTGAAGCTTAAATCTTACCTTCTGTAAGAGGCCTTTCCCAGTCTCCCTGGCTGCTACGGTCTTTCCTCACAGGCTATCTTTCATCTCTTCTGAACAGAGAGTGTACGCATAGTGTCATTTACAGGCTGTCTCTCCCAAAAGAGTATGAGCTCCATGAGGGCAGGGACCACATTTTGCCTTTTTTTTTTTGTTGGTTTCCCCAGTGCTTACAATAATGTCTGGTACACAGGAGGCGCTTAATAAATGCCTGATTTGCTGACTGACACAGACATCACTCTTTGGCAGACCATCATGATCTCTTGTGCTTGGACTACCATAATCACCTCCCCCTGCTCCCCCATCCCCAGTTGTCCCATTGATATTCCTAAAGCATAAGTCTGAACACATCACTGGTTAAGAAACTTTCCTAGTTCCTTATTGCCTCTAGGATAAAATGCAAACTCCTCTCTGGCCTTTAAAGCCCTTCACAGCTTGGCTCAAACCTATCTTTCCAGGCTGATTACACAACACTCCCTCACCCATGCTGTGTTCCAGCCAAACTGGCCTATTTGCTGTTCTCTGTACACAACATTCCGCCTCATGTCTCCACACCTTTTCACAAGCTGTCCCCATGCTTGGAATGTGCACCCTCCTCTTGGAATCCCTAGCTCCCTTCAAGATTCCGGTTAAGTGACACTTCTCACACACAGCCTTTCTTGATTCCTCCCAGCTGTTAGCAGCTTCCTCTATTTATTTTGCATTGACTTCTCTGGGGATAAATGGTACCTCCAACAGTCTTTGAGGGCAGGGACTGTTGCAGTGTTACCATTGTATCCAGCACCTAGCACACTGTAGGTTTTTAATAAATGCCTGTGAAATTAAAGTAGGCAAGAGCACCAAATCAAGTGATTTTCACATGAGAAGTGGTGTAAAGTAGATCACTGATCTATAGCCATTTAGAGGTGGTGAGATGTGAATGAGGGTTAACAGAAGGGCAGCATGAGAGGGATACTGATAATTTCAGAACCTATCACTTGATTTGGGGAGTTATTCTTCTCTCCACTGAAGCAGATGGCAACTAATATAACTTAGTAAGTAAATAGTCTTTCTGTAGTTACTATAGCAAACTATACATATAACTAAATAAACGGTTTCCCTCTAGTTACTATAACAAAAAACCAACCAAACACACAAAACATTACCCTGTAACCAAACTAATGGTGAGTCTCATCCACTGACATAGAGACATAGCACATCAATAGATCCACACCTGGAGCTTACAGCCTTAGCCACCCTCAGGCCAGCCTAGACTTCAGAAGTCAATGTTACTTCCACACCCTAATGAGGCATCAGAGCAGAAAGAGGGTGAAAACGGCATTGCTCTTACTACAACATACTAGCATGTAAAGGACCAGAAGCGGGGAGACCTAGAGAATGCCACAAACGAACAATCTGCAGGATGAAAGGGTGCAGAGGGGTTGTGATGGGTACTGAGTGGATGCACATACTCTGATGAAATCACGGATCCACTGAAGTATGTTCCACAGCAACGTGGAGAATATTTCTTCAATTGTTTTTGAACCAAAAAAACACTATTATTAGTTTTTGATTTTATAATCCCCTAATGGCAATACATTTCTCTCTGGGGGCAATCCCCCCCCAGGACACATGTGTATGGTATTCTACATATAGAACACTTCACATGTGTTATATCAGCCATTTTAAAAAAAGCAACTCCTTAGGTCATTTGGTGTATAATTTGAACTTGGATAAATCCAAGTTCAAACAGTGTTTATAGCACTAAACAACAAAAATAAGCACTGATTCAAGAACCAAAATACTTCACCTCTAATTGTAAGGCATCTATTTTCTCTTCTTGACAAGTATCACCCTCACATTCATATTGTACTATCTTTCCATCAGTTTTACTTGCAACCAACCGATGAACATAATTATCTAGAGGAAAAAAATAATCAAAATAGTTTTCTTAGAAATGGGCCTCTATAAGCTGTTAAATCACAAAAAGAGAACTTTTCTTTGAAATTTTCTAAATGATGGAGTTGGTAATATTTTGTTCATAAAAGGATTAGTTTAGGCTTTGCAGCTTAGTTTCATCAGTGAGAGGGTTGGCAGTTGTAGGGTGTAATTACCGTGCTGTTCCAATTTATTCAATAGGGACACTGAATATGTTACACTGCCATGCCAGTAGAGATCAACGTTTGCAGCAATTAGTAGGAAATATGACAGCTATTTACTGTTGGCAATAAAGGGAAACTGAAGAGTGGAGAAGATGCCTGCTCCCAATAAAATGTGTGGGCAGACCGATAATCAGAGTGACAGCAGTATGCTCGTACCTCCAGCATAATCCCAGACTCGATGATTGGTTAGCTGCATTGCGTATGTGTGCTGTGTTTCTTCAAAGTGCTTGTAAGCATGCCGACTTACATATCGTCCACATCCTATATGGCCACATATCAAACAAATCCAGAGGTTCTGTCGACAAATCAGAAAGGCAACCATTACGCAATGGAACTGATAAATCTGGTACACTGCGGCAGGTACAGTGTCTGAGATACAGAGAAATACTTTGGTTTGCACCTTCAAGAGTTCTGAACAAATGCATTTTGAGACCCATGAACCAATGAACAGTTTAATGATAAATCACTTCCCATCTTGTTTTTTTGAGTACACTAAGAAAACAGCAAGAGTGAAGCTTCAGAATTGTATTAAGTACATATTGATCAAAAACAGAACAGATAAAAGCATCAAACCACAGTAGAATATTAGAGGCATATTAGAAATGAGATATGCAGTTATGCTTCTTGTCTGATCCCTAAAAAAGATTTTAATGTAGACCCCCAGAAGATCAAGACAGCTCAACAGGACCTAAAAGGAACTTAATTGCATCCAGCAGAGAATATTCCCAGCTAAGTCAAGATGAGTTCATCACTCTTTTAAAGCCCACTACTTACTTCCTGAACTCCACACTCAAAACATTTATTTTCTTCTACAGGTTCTGGCGTTTGACAGTATCTGCAAACAGGGCACCTATCAGGGTAATCACCAGAAGACAGAGGAAGATAAAGAAACACATTTCAGATAAGATAAAAGAAACTCATTAAAAAAGACACCATCTTCTAGTGTAAAAACTGTGAATGGATCAGAGAGAGTACATTGCTGATAACCTTTCTTCCTTTTAAAAAATTATTTATTTAGCATTTTATTTTTCCCCAATTACATGTAAAAATCATTTTTAACATTCATTTTTAAAATTGAGTTCTAAGTTATCTCCCTCCTGGTTTTACTTATTTTGCTTTGCATCAGTTCATGTAAATCTTTCCAGGTTTTTCTGAGAGCATCCTGTTCCTAATTTTTTTTAATAGCACAATAGTATTCAATCACAATAATATACAACAATTGGTTCAGCTATTCCCCAACTAGTGGGCATTCCCCTCAATTTCCAATTCTTTGCCACCAGAAAAGAGCTGCTATAAATATTTTTATACATACAGGACCTTTTCCTTTTTGTTGTTTCTTTTGGGATACAGACCTAGTAGTGTTATTATTTGGTCAAAGGGTATGTATGCATGGTTTCATAGCCCTTTGGGCATAGTTCCAAATTGCTCTCTAGAATGGTTAGACCAGTTCCCAACTCCACCAACAGTGTATTAGTGTCTCAATTTTCCCACATTTCCTCCAACATTTGTTATTTTCTTTCTCTGTTCTATTAACCAATCTAACGGGTATGAGGTAGTACCTCAGACTTGTATAACCTCTTCTTCCCCAGATAAATTAATTTTCAAATATAATGCAAAGGATAACACTCAACTCACAAATTTACAAGTGAGGATATTACTTATCCCAAGGATAAGAGAAATATGAGATCTTAATATGAAAACTCTATAAATAAAAAGGGAAAGGACAATGGGAAGAGAAATGAGGGAGAAGCCTAGATCATACTATATACTCCTTTCTATTTTTCTGTCTAGAGTTCAAGTCCAACAGTCAGAACTCTACAAGTCAGAGTTAGGGATTTAAGATAACTTATCAAGTTTGTTTAATATCTGAGGTTATTGATTCTTTGGGTGTTATTACTAACCATCTCCCTCCTAAAGCCTTTACTTCAAGACCTCAAAAGAGCTCAGATTTCACCCAGGTGGGAATCTCCTCCCACTAATATAGACTGCAACCTCACAGTGACTCAGCAGATGATACTTCATGCACAGCTAGGGCCAAAAAAAATTCATCCTCTGGTGGCCAACCTAATAAGCTTCTCCAAACATATCCAGGCTGGTCTTTCATACTGTATACATGTGGATCAGTGCAGGGTCTATATTTTTAAGCTTTTCCCAGGGTTATACTTCCTGCTCCTCTTAGCAGAGGTGTAGGACTATGTGGTTAGTTTTGCAGAACTGTTTTAAAAAAATTTTGTTACAAGGGAAGGGAGAAGCATGTATTTGGATATGAAGATGAAGTAAAAGCCAAAGATATCAATAAAAATTAAAAATAAGAAATCAGCTTCAATCTACACTTTCAAGCATACCCTTAGTTGGCTGAAACATCCTATTACAGCTTTTACCAAGTAACAAAAACCACCATAAATTGCTTTCTGATATTCATATGGCATGCTACTCTATAGAGATGATCTGAGGCACCCAGGTGGAGCAAGGGATAGAGCACTGGGCCAGGAGTCAAGAAGACTTACCGGCAAGTGACTTAACATCCATTTGTGTCAGTTTCCTCAAGTGCAAAATGCAGATGATAGAACCTACCTCAAAGGGTTGTTTTGAGGAGCAAATGAGATATTCGTAAAGAGTTTAGCATAGAGGCCAGCACATAGTCAGTGCTTAACTAATATTTGTCCCTCTCTTCTCCTATCTAGGTGAGTATTATTAAGTAGATTACGTTTGTCCCATTTTAAATATAGAACCAGCTTCCAATCACTAATATCTGAGAATTGCAACTTTTTTGGGGGGGGGGGCGGGGGGGTTAAGCAAAAAAATCTAGACATTTAAAAAAAACCCCAAGATTTTCATGCAAACTCTTGGCTATAAACATCTTGTCATTTAAGCTAAACAGCAATGGAAAGTGAATTTATAGTTAAAAATGTCCAAATTACCTGAATTAAACAAGTCTATGGATATCATTAAGTTAACAAGAAAAAGAACCTAAAACACAGCCTTCAGTTTACTCTGTTGTTGAAGAAATGGCAATAACCAGGAAGAATGTTATCTATTTGACACAGATAAGGGAAGGGGGTTATATATTTTCTATTCCTTCTACTGTGGATGCACAATCTTTCATGAGTTACTAGCAAAAAGAAAGCCTCAATGTTCTCTGAACTCCCCCTCCTTCTCCTCCCTCCCCTTGTGTTGTTCTCCCCCACTGGAAAGTAAACTCTTTGAGGGCAGGTTTGCTTCTGTTTATGTCCCTGGTGCTCAGCAGAGTGCATTACAAATACTACCTCATTTTTCCGTCAGGACAACCCTGGGAAGTATGTACAATTAGTATATTCTTTTTACAGATTAGGGAACTGAGACAGGCACTGGTTAATTGACTTTTACAGGAGCACACAGCCAGCAAAAATCTGAGGCCAGGTTTGGACTCATTAGATCTTCCTGACTGTGGGCCTGGTGTTCTGTGCACTGTGGCGCCCTCTAGCAGCCTCTAAATTCCTTCACCTCTCTGAGTGTATGGTTCTGTCTCTGTAAAAGGAGAGGGTTGAGACTGGATAATCCCTTCCAGCTCAACATCCCCAGTGACACCTGACAAGCTGAAGTTGCCACAGAATTGACACAGAACTCTTTGCCAGGTAGCTGACCATGCTACAGAAGGCCTAGGGTATAGACCAGCTGCTATATAGGCAGAGAGCTTAGCCTCCTGATAACAGGCCCACTGGTAGTTCACACAGGCAACTGGCAAGTCGCTGAATTGTCCTTTGAGGCAATCCCATCTGCTAAGTCAGCTGAAGCATTACAAGTAAGAAACCTTAAACACGTCTTTTGCTTGGTAATGACCGTGACCTTTGTCCAGTGACTCCTAACATTCACAACAGACTAAAATGGTAATTAAGCAGCTGCTGCTTCATTGATGAGAAATTTGGAATAACAACCCAAAAGTGTTAGATGGCAAGCATGATTACGGAACAAGACTTGGCCAGGGTATAGATCATGTAAATAAGAGTTTCAAGTTTTGTCATTTAGCTTCTGGTGAATGAGAGACAAGAATAATTCATGGTATACTGAATGAATTCCACCAAGGGACTCAGAACCCAAACTCCATCCTGCTAAAGAGAGTTTGGTCCAAGAATGCTTATTATTCTCAGGAATGATGGAAGAAAGGAAAAGGAAGACGATGAAATCTGCTTAGTACTACCCTCAATTTGTAAAACTGAACAGAAGAGCAAGACCTTTTTTGTTTTTTATTCCGAAGAGGCTTGTCAATGTCTCTTTGGAATTAAAAAAAAGGTAGAGCTTAAAAATTATAAAAAAAAAAAAGCCATCATACTTACGTAGTATCATCCCAGCGTTGTAGACACTGGCTATGAAAACTATGGTTGCATAATGTGGTAAGTATCCCATTCACAGACTCATCCATCCTCTCTAAGCACACTGTGCATTTGGGGAGCTCTGTCAGGTCCATCACTGGGAGGCTGGCACCCTGGGTAGAAATGTAACCACCACCTTTCATTTCAACAAGTTAGGAGTTCATAAACTGTCAAAGTAGAATGAGCAGAATACTACTACCTAGGAAGCTTATATTCATTATGAGAGTTTGCAGCCAAAAGCATACCAACCTTCCAGCTCTAGAGTCCACGAAGACATGGGTTTGGGAACAACAACAAAACATTCAACACCTTGATTTATTTAGAAAAAGTAGCCACCAAAAGTAGCATCATCAGATGCAAGTTCATAGGTGAACTGACTTTTTAAACTCAATATTCCTCATTTTCCCAATATCTTCTATGTTACAGCAATAGTTACCAAGCTTGATTAGCCCTAGGAATAAACAGGCACTTATCTGTATTTAGCTGGTGACAATCCAACAAAATCATCAACTACATAGACTCTCCCCGCCACTTAATAGTATTTTATTTTTTCCAATTACATGTAAAGATAGTTTTCAACATTCACTTTTATAAGATTTTGAGTTCCAATTTTTTTTTTCTGTACCTCCTGCCCCTCCCCAAGGTGGCAAGCAATCTGATATAAGCTATATATATACAATCATTACATAGACTTTTTTTGTTTTGTTTTTTTGGAGGTGGAGAGGCAAGGCAATTGGAGTTAAGTGACTTGCCCGCAGTCACATGGCTAATGTCAAGTGTCTTGTCTGAGTCCAGATTTGAACTCAGGTCCTCCTAACTCCAGGGCCAGTGCTCTATTCACTGTGCTACCTAGCTGCCCCATCACATCGACTTTTCACGTAAATATAGTACATGATGAAAATTACTTTTTATTTCCAGAAGCATTTTGGAAAGACCTTCAAAATTTAATATTCCATCTTTTCATAGCTGGCCAGGAAGTCTGTTTTGCTCAGAGTGAAAGTTCCTAACATGAGGCTCAGAATTTATTCTCCACCTAACGATGTAGCAGTCTAAATGATTTTACTTCAATCATGCCTAATGCAAGGTAAAGAATATGCAGTACTACACTTTGGAACAGTGTAAATCTAGAATACAATGCAACTAAACTGTCAACTACTCAAGTGACAATCAATTGGGGCAAAAAACTGTGCCAGATGGCAAGCAGTTCAGGGAGGTTACAAAGCGCTTTCAAAATTGCCTAGCTATGAAGATATGGGAAGAGGATTTAGGGTTGATTCCAAAACCACCCCAAATTCAACTGTCAGAGCTTCACTTGATTAGTTAGCATTGATAGTGACATAATATAATTATTCTTTATTATGGTTGACTTATTTTTATAAACAACTAAACTATTTTACTATTATGAACTCATATTTATAATAATTTAATATTTATATGATCTCTTTCCTCACAACACCCCTGTTAATGTATTAATTCCCATTTTATGTACAATGACAACAGGGCTCAAAAAGGCAGGATGACTTGTTCCCAAGGCTTCGGACTCATGTGCCCTGAATGTTTTTTCCATCACATCCCACTGTTTTTTACAAGCATTTCTAGAAATCTTAAAATAGGAAAATCCTTCACACTTACATCTTCCGACTTCACCACTTCAGCCCTCTCTACATATACCAACTGGCAAACATCTTCTTCTATTGAATTAAATTGTCGACCATTGCATGCCATATAAAAACTATCTGCATCAGCCTATGAATATAAGGAAGGAAAGGAAGAAATAGATTACTCGGAGGAAGTGACATTTTCTCTACATTCAACGTATGTGTACTTCCAAGTAGACATTTTCAATACTTTTATTTAGAAAAATCAACCAACTGAAACAGACACTCTAGAGGCACATCCATAGGCTATTTGAACCTTCCCTGTCTACAACATTCTCTTGGCCACAGACGTTTTCTACTTGAAGCGGGAGGAAATATTTAAGCTCAGAGAGCTGACAGCTATTCGGATTTTAATATTCAACTGGCAACAACTGATTTCCCCCTTTGATATGCCCCCTCACCCCCGTAAGCATTTTCACAGAAGCTGAAAAAGTAAATCTCTTTTTTGCAAAGCCTGAACCAAATCAGAATTAATGGATGCTTAAGATGAGCTCTACTTAAAAATGTCGACAGTCATACCAGAAGAAAAAGGCATCAGTGCAAGTGGAATAAAATAAAGAAAAAAAAATTATCTTCTGAGTAAGCAAAATATAGCCCCAAAAGGGCTGTCACGTAATCCTGAGGGTGTAAAGAACTAAGTGCCCAATATCAAATATGATGATTAAAGGGCCTCAAGTTTAGACTACCTGTAAAACAAGTCATTCTCTAAGGTTCCTAGGGAATTAAAGACAAGTGGGAAGAGAAGACACAAATTTTTTGGCTCCTACAGAGTAAAGCTTTTACAAGGATTATGAGCCTGTCTTCTTTCCTAAACACACACACACCTTTAAAATGGCAAGATGAAATATGTTTGTGTAGATAAGACATTGCCTTTTAGTCAGGTCTTAGGGGAATAGATGACTCTGCTAAAAAAAAAAAAAGTCTTTTAGGAGCAGTTGAGAGAGCTGAACTCATTTAGATGTCTCATCACCTTCCGTATCGTGGGGTCAGCAAAATCTGGACAAAGGTACAAACCTAAACACAGGAAGTAGGTCTGCACCAGCTCTACCAACCTACGTAGTTTGTTTTGTTATGGCACTTAGTAGTTAAATGAAACATCACACAAATCTATCACTACGGAGAACATACACAAATTCAGAGCCAAGGTCTTTGAGAAACAAAGAAATGCTCTTCATTCCAAAGTTCTCGGTGCTCCTTTATCTTACAGCACCAGAAAGTTTTTAGAGTGCTTTTAATGCCCGATGAAGGGTGGAGATTCAATTTTAATTATCCTGACTAATGTTTATTAAATGTAATCAAGTGAGGCAAGCATTTGATGAAGAACTGTCAACTATTAGCTTCACATTTTAAGGTGTTGTTTCTCCTCCCCAGAAAAAAAAGTGACTTTATGGGCAAAACACTTTTTTTTTTGAGGGGGAGAAGGCAGGGCAATTGGGGTTAAGTGACTTGCCCAAGGTCACACAGCTAGTAAGTGTGTCATGTGTCTGAGGCTGGATTTGAACTCAGGTCCTCCTGACTCCAGGGCCGGTGTTCTACTCACTGTGCCACCTAGCTGTCCCAGCAAAGCACTTCTTAATCAACTCTGCAAGATGTTAATAAGCAGAATTCTCTATTACACTCATATCACAAAGAAGAAAACACTAAAAAGGGGCCCCTTCATTCTCTAACAGCCACAGCTTTTTCTTGGAATGTGTAATTATAAAGAGGCACCTTAAGGCAACTAATTGTTGTCTGGAGAAACTAGGGATGGCAGACACATGTGCCAGCTCCTCTGAACCACTACACTTGGCCAAATTGGCAGATTGTGCCAGAACAAGGCACAAACACCCTTCACATCATTCCTTCTCATGTCTTTCTAATACCATTCCAGCCCAGAATTCCTCACCCAAGGAAAAGAAGAGTAAAAGATACCGGGCATGACATAAGGAAATAATCAAGACAGGGATTTTCTTTGCCTCATTCAACAACCAGAAACATTACACCCTTTAAAAAAACTTTTCCATCACAAAGGACACTTTATAAATCTTGGACATCTCTTAAGATAGCTGTCTGAATAAAGTCTCCCCTCAAATGGATCTCTTACTATTAAAAATATAGCTTATCACTTTTTATTGGAGGCAATCAAGGTTAAGTGACTTGCCCAGGTTCTCATAAGTGTCTAATGTCTGAGGCTGAATTCGAACTCAAGTCCTCCTGACCCCAGGACCAGTACTCTATCCACTGCATCACCTGGCTGCCCCCAGTTTACCACTCTGGAGCTAGCGATGGGAAGTTTATTGTACCATGACCCTGTGTTTATGTTGGGGAACACTAAAAAGAATCCCTTTTTGGTCTAGAGTCCAGTAGGTCCAAGTGACCCACTATATAATCACCAACAGAAAGGCCTTCTAGAAAGCTCTAAGCACGTTGAGGCTGAAAAAGGTTGCCAAATTCTGCCCTACTGTGCATTTTCTTTTGTCAAAAATGTGAACAAATTTAGAGCTCCCCTCACATGCCTGGATGAATTCTAAGTTCTTCACTTATAAACTCAATTCCCCAAAGGTCATAGCAAATGTTAGTAAACACATGTGTCCACATGGCCTACAGAATAAAGCCAAGGAAAACAAAATTTCACACGAGGTTGGAAAGGGTGCAGAGCAGCTCCACTAGTTATAAGAGACTGAAGGAAAAAATTTAAGAAATTTCAAGGGCGCCTGAGAAAGAAAATTAGAGTCCATCCAAACCACTTTTTAAGGAATGCTACAAATTGGCTTATCAGGTGCTCAGTGCAGGATTGCTAACACTTCTAGGAAGGGCCTGTTACACAAATGGGGGTTAGAGTGCGATTATAGTAGGGGTATAATGCTCACTCTAGCAATGTCAGATGATATCAGTTGGCAAGAATACAGACCCAATGATACCAAGGTCATAGAATAACTGCACACAACTTCTGCCTGACCTTGGACTTAATCCCTAAACTTAGCCAACAAATGTCAGCACTTTGTTGCAGAAGGACTAGATGGATGGTCTGCTATACAACAGCAAATCCATCATCTCCTCTAGAAAAACAACTCAAAGCAGTCATGGTGGATCAACAATCATCTTCATGTACAAAGAATGGTACTTAATTACATGGAAAAACTTGCAAAAATGATAGCAAAATGACTAGATTAAATTAACAAGACAATAAGCTTGATGATCTTGGTAGTTTTGAAGACAAGAATAATCCTTTTTTTGAGCCCATTCACATCTTTTGTCCATTTGGCCAACACTGATCTTATGAACTTGAAAGCAAAGAATCTGTTTTCTTTGCTGTCAGCCCCAGGTCAAGTAACTTGATGGTTGAGGGGCCATTATGATTGTTGAAGCAAAAGTCATTAAGATACACAAAAAGTTTGAGCTAAATCTTGTGTAAACAGTGGCTTTCTTCCTTTCCCTACATCTTCATCCCACTCCTTCCAGGAAGTCTAGGACATTGGCTAGAAAGAGTTTTAGGACTCCATCTGCTCAATTTGCAAAGTTCTCCAGTGATTTTAAAGGGTTTTACACATGTAGTGAAAATGACTGGTTTAAGTGCTCTTAGACTCTTAGCTTTGCAACTTCTAAACTTTCAAGCCCTGATAGTTGAGACCCATGGTTTTTTTTTTCCACTTGTGAAGTATATCTCATATGGACAGGGTGCTATGGATGTGTACACTCAGCACATCATTGTGCAAGTGTATCTCACAAGAAAAGATATTTTCTCTTTCTGGTGTTGTAAAAGCAGAGGTATCAGACTTGAATTTCAGCCTGCACTGGTTAAAAGGCAACTGGGAAATGTTTAACAAAATGAATAAAAATACAACGTAAAGTCAATTTATGATTTTCTAAGTCAATATGCAGCAGACAAGGATTTGGTACCACTGTTGCAGAGCATGTAGAAAACGTAACTTTTTCCTCTCCAAGTTTGCTCCCTTATAGCCACTCTGTGGCTGTTGCTGTTGTTATCAATCTTGCATTCCTTTAGGGAAGAAGTAGGGTGATGGTAAACCTGCACACCTGTGGTGGCATTTATGTCCTCCCACCCATAAATTCTTGTGATCTGTCAGAGACCAAGGCTAACAGCACTGAAGACACACCTTTTGCCATCCAGCTAATCTGGACTCCATTTAATTAGGGCAAATTTAGGGAGGGTTTTTACTGGCAAGGTGAAGGAGTCATTGTGATAATTTTAAACTCTTTGGCCCAATTTAAACAAAATATGAAAGGCAAAAGAAAAACACATCAATGAAAAAGTAAGGGTATGATAATTTTCAAATTATCTGGAGTTTTAAATCTGTTTTTATAAGCTCTTCCTTCAAACTAACAATATGATATACACCTAGGAATGAACTAAATTTTGGACCCTCTTCTTTTGCCTAACAGTATCATTCTTTTAAGAAGCGGAGGGAAAAAATGGGCTATCATTTTATTAAACTTCTCAGTATTTACCTATCTCAGTGATTCCTAACCTCAATTTTGCAACACCTTAGTAATCTCAAGAGGTATCATAACACCTGGTCTCTCACATTTAAAAACTAATTTTAATATGATGTGCCTCACAGAACTTTTTTGCAGAAGGCAAAGAAGTGTGGGGGGAAAAAAAGGAAAAATAGAGTACTGCAATTCTAAAAAAGTTAGGGATTACTTATTCTACTGAAATTATTACTGAACGAAAACTACTAGACTATATATGTGTCACTACATGGCCAAAAAAAAAAGTTAAGTTCACAACAACATCCTAGGTTATATCCAGAGAAATGTATTTTTAAATACTTTATGTGAAAAGCTTCTGATCCCATACTTCCAGAATCAAGAGTCACACAGTTCCAAATACAGTTTGTGCAACAAAGAGGTCTTTAATATCTTAACTCATACCTGTGCACTGAACTTTATCAGCACCATATACTGGTTTGGAGTAGAGTCTCTGATTATTTTCATGTGCTCAATGACTTCATTAAAAGGAGCCACAAACTTCATGAGGTCATGGCTGGTCATTGTAGCCGGGACTGTGAGGACACACAGCATAGCGCTGCGACGCACATCTTCTTTTAAAGAGGTCATCTTACTAAAGAGACAACAATGAGACTGTCTTGAATAGAGGAGCCATGTGAGTCTGGACAACACAAATGAGACAATGCCATTTTAAGGTCAAGTTAAGAGATGGAAAAAGAGGGATGTCTCACTGATTGACTACTTACTTTACTGAGAACATATACACCTAAAGGGTAAATGATCACTTCAAATTATTTGCATAGTTTAACAGATTTTAAGGTTTCCATATCATTTGCCCACTAGAAAATTTTAATCTTAGTTAAAAGACAAGTTATATATTTGCCCTTGGCAAGTATTCAACACTTAAAAAAAATCACCTACCACTAATTTCATCTATTAGTCCAGCTGTGGGGTGAAAGGAGGGGGTGGGGGGAGATTCAAAAGCATGAGAACATGCACGTAATGCCTTTGCAGTTTTGAAGATTATGGAAATTATTACCCCAGTTACAACAAATGCAGTAGGGAACAAACCATCCTACATTTTAGTTAACCTTTGAAATGGTACAAATTCACTTTAGCTGCCATGAACCAATTTCCTAAAACTATTTACCAAAATAGTTATCACTGAAGAGTTGGCTGAGTTTCATGCTTCTCTCAGCGGGGTCCTGACAGGCACCAGAACATCAAGATGTCATTCAATAGGCTATTTAGCCAGGAGGTTTTATTTCACACAGAGCCAACTATCAGTCATTAAGAACTGATGATACACTTTGTGGATGCTCTAAATAACTTACCCTACCTATACCTTTTTTTTCAAGCAACCTGCCTTTGGGTCATTTCACTGCACTGCTTGTGAGTTACTCCACCAAAGAAAGGAGCTGGAAAATTAGATGAAGTGTTTATCAGTTAATTAACTTGTGATAGCAACTTTGGCAACAAAGTCTGATGGGGAAGAAGCTAAAACTACCTAAAATGAGATTAGGGATTCTCTATGGAATTCTATTATCAATGTTAATAATACTCTTCCTAACAATCTCCCTCCAAAATGTCTACCCCCACTGTTACTTCATGGGCAGACTAATACTACTGCTAGAAGCTCTCTATTAAGAAAGAAAAACATGAGGTCTATCCATCAAACCAATTTAGTGTCATAAAACTAAAAATCCTCACAGAGGCAGCACCAAGGAAACATTATCCCTCTGAAGTTCCATCTCTGGTCACTAGGGAGGCCAGCCCAGAAATCAGGCCCTCACACCATCCAAGCCCGCCTCAGAGGGAAAAAAGACTCCCTGGCACACATTCACATTTGTCCAAGTCAGGAAGAAGGCTTTTCTTACTTTGTTTTGTACAGGTGCATTATGCCATGAACTATTTCAACTGATGGGTTTCCACTGAAGAATGAAATCTGGTCCGGAAGTTGCTTAGAGGGAGAATCTGGAGCCATTTCTTTACTGTGATCTCCATTTCTACTTTTCTCAGGAGACGATGATGCCTCTGAAGACTTTCTTTCTTCCATAGTAGCTTTCATCTCATCTTTCACAAATCAAAAGTTTTGATAAACTTTATAAGGTTATAAGCTACATTAGGAGGTTAATTATGCTCAAAGATTCCAATTTCACATAGGTCTGACCAGACTTTAATAATATCACATGTATCCTTCCTAAAAGATTCTTTGGCCCTTCACAAAACATGCCTTAGTTAGATTTTGTGGTTTCAATGATCTGGCAGATAATCAAACATGTGTATGCAAAAACTGAACTCAACACTTTTGATAACCTCCAAAGACCTCACTTTTCAGGGTATGCTCATAAGCAGATATTTTATACATATGCTCAAGGCTAATGTTTGAAAAGTAGATCTACCAGTTTTGGCCAATTGAGTTTCAATATTGATCCAATTTCTCTGAATGGTGCAGGTCAGCAAAACAATGGGAAGAGACAACAGATTTGGACTGACTGCTGATTTGTCATTGAGCTATGAGGTAGTTCCTCTACTACTTTCAATAAAGGAAAACCTAATTTGTTAGGATTCATTTAAAAAGTCCTTGAATAAGATTAAATTAGAACCTAAGAGACTAAATAATAGGTTTACTGAATAGGTATTAAATAATCATCAGAAGCACAAAACAATCTAAGAAGTGATTTGAAAAACTTACTTGGGTTAGATTTTATGGTTTCAATGATCATATCTGTCATTTCTCGCCGGCCAAGGTGTTGGTGTATAATTGCTGCCTTCTCCACTGGTGCCTTTCCTTCTAAATGCACCTTAGCTGATGCTAGTGTCTTTTCTTTGATTTCTTCATCAGACATTTCCCTAACTAAGGAAAACATAACTAATTAGCATCTCATAGTGACTGTCCAGATGGCAAAACAAACTCCTCCTCACACCAATAAAAAAACAAGCAGATCTGAGGAATAGCACAGTCACCATGTAGCTTCTATATTATTAGAGAAGTCAAGAAATTACCTTTTCATTTTTTCTTACCAGCCTGAGACAAAGAGGAAGAAGGAGAAGAGGAAGGGATGAGAATTTAATTACCTATAAACATCTGTAGGTCTCTCTTAATGACATGAACTTCTAGAAGAAACCAGCCACAAAAAGAGTTCTGAAGGAGGTTATGCTGAGCTCCAAGTTAACATGTCAACCGATAAAGTTTTTTTTAATTACTAAAGCCAAGGTTTGAATTTGTGATGTAAAGCACCATTAAAAAAATTCTGTCCTAAAATAATGTGGTTACAGTTTTCAAAGCACTATTACATATATTAGCTCATTTGATCCTCAAAATGATCCTGCAAAATATAAGTTTTACCATTCTCAATTACAGGATCAAAGAGTTGGGAGAGACCTTAGATAAGACAATCTTATTTTACATGAAAAAACCGAAGCTCAGAGAGATTAAGCATCTTACCATATACCATTCGGCTGGGAAATGAAAGAACTCTGAACCAGAATCCCAGGCTCCCGATTCCTAGCCCAAGTTCCTTCTGCTGTTTTACACTGTCTTGTTACAGAAATGAAGACACTGAACTATGTGACACTAGTGACTGATGAGCTCCATGATGTGGGTGGTTCCTTCACTGATGATGATCACAACCTGCCCATGACTAGAAGTATAACTCCTGTTCATATCCTTCCCTAAGTATGCTGCAAGAGGTCTTTCTTGATTTCTCTTGATGTCTCAAAAGTATCAGTGGAGCGTACACTATGCATCTGCATAATCTTTTTAAAAAATTACTCCAGTTCTTCCTAATTCCTTCTTTGTCAAGTGCTGCAACTTGCTCACAAACACCATGTGTTCTCTCCCCTTCCCTCTAAGTAATATTCATTTTTAATCCTTCAGAGACTGTATCATTCACAAGTCTTGGCCATAACACCAGCACAATATTGGCATTAAAAACACGTGCCTTTGTTTCAGGAAAAAATTGGGGCCATTTCCCAAATGCATTCCATCTTGCTCTTTTCCTGCTTAAATGTGGGCTCATCTCAGTATACACTTATAAAATCTATCCAAAGGACATAAACTGACAAAGAAGCACTACAGGCTGCCCATCTAGAGGCATGGCAGGCTAGAGAGCCTGTATCTATCATCCATTCAGTTCTTTTTTTTTTTAAACAATAGCAATGTTTTAATTTACATGTGGGAAGATGTGAGGCTTCATATAGGACACCCTGGGTCGAGTAGGGGTAGTCAAGGTATGGTTGGGGCAATCAAGGGTGCCGGTAGAGAGGTTCCCGAAACCTCGAGTGTAATGAATGTTAGTCTCTGACACCACTCAGTTTTTCTATGCCAAACTTCTGGCCTTATGGGTCTCGTTCAGGAGGTTCTATGGTGTTGCACTTTGTCCTCCACAACAGAAGTATCCAGACTTTAAGTTGAATCTCCAGGAGAATGTAAAAACCCAGCCCCTCTTAATTCCCAAAGCCTTCCCTGTTAATTATTTCCTGTTTATCCTGTATAGAGCTTGCTTTGTATATATGTTTGCACGTTGTCTCCTCCCTTAGATTTGGAGCTCCTTGAGGACAGGGACGACTCCCTTTTGCCTCTTTTTCTGACCCCAGTGCTCAGCACAGTGACAGGCACATAGTAGTCACCTAATGTTTACTAACTGGTTGTAAGTGCATCTCTCTGGTTCCATGCCTTGCCCGACGCGACTGCTCAGTCCTAGCCCGCACACTCCTCTGCCACAATTAACTCCTCGCCATTTAAAAGCACTCGAAGACTTACGTAAAATATGTGCTTTGCTCCCAATAACCCTGAGAAGTCGGTAGTTGGGGTGTTATTTATACTCCCCATTTTGGAGATCGATGATCTCAGAAGGGGGGACGGGTTACACAGCGGCCGCTGAGCCTCAGAGGAGGGAGAGGGTCTAGCACTTGAGGAGGACGAGGACGGGGAGGGGGAGGAGGTCCTCCAGGACTTGTTTGTGGGAGGAGCCTAGAGACGCGCTAGCGAGGGACCGAGGGTGGGGGAGGGGGGGAGTGAGACCAGCCCGAGAAACTGGAGAGTGGGGAGAATTCACCGCGTGTGTGTTGGGGGGTAGCCCCGGAAGCCTCCTCCTTCTCCTCTCGGAGTAGAGGCCCGAGGGATCTCGCCGCCCACCCCACTCCCATCCCCCCACCTCACAACCTCTCCCAACCCCTCCCCCATCGGACCGGCAGCCCTGTCTCACCACCTCCCCCGGCCAGGAGCCCCCCTCACCTCCTCTGGTCAGAACGGCTGGGCCCCCCCTCCGGCAGCCCCGCCCTCCGCCTCCCCCGTCAGTACCCCCCCTCCCCCGGCAGGGCCCCGGGCGTTCAGGCCGGGAGCCCCACCCCCCACCCCTGCGGCGCCGCTACGGGTCTGGGCCGGGGGCACTCACCGGCGGCCGCGCTGAAGCCGAAGCCGGCGGGCAGGGGCGAGTGGTCCGCGAGCTCCAGTCGGATCACAACCAGTGACACACTCATAGGGCGGGCAGGCGCAGCCCGGCGCGGGGCCCGACGGGCCCAGGCGGGGACGGGACGGGCCGGGCCGGGGGCGACGATGCGGGCCCCTTCCCAGACGGTTGGGGAAGGGCAGAGACGCACGCCGCCGGACTGATCCGGGGAGGCCGCCGCCACCGCCGCACGGGCTGGCTGGCTGGCTGGCGGGCTGCCGGGGACCCAGCTGCAGCCGCTGACACGGCCGGCCCCGCTCTCCCTCGGGCGCTCGCTGCACCTCAGAAGCCCGACGGGAAGCGAGCGGCCGAGAGCGCCCGCCACTTCCGCCTCCCGGCCGCCGTCCGCTTGTCACTGGCGTGACGAGGGCCACGTGACGGGAGTGGGGCGGGGCCTGGAGCGGAGGCGGGGCGGAAGGGAGGGGAGGGGCAGTCACATGAGCAGAACGCTCGGAGAAGGTGAGCACGCTCTCATGCTCTGCTCTATCCTCCACTCCCTCTCCCCTCCCCCCCAAGTCCTGAGAAGGCCCCCTCCTCCTCACTCCCTCCCTCTCGTGAGCTTGGGGGTGGGGGTGGGGGGGGGAAAATCATGGGTCGCGCGCCAACCCGCAGCCGTTAGAGGCGTTAGGTTATCCGACAGGCGGGGGCGGGGCTCGAGCACGAGAGAGGCGTGGCCAGATCAGGGGCGGAGCCAGAGCACGAGGGGCGTGGTCAAATGGGGTGGTGGGGGGAGGAGGGGGCGGGGGCGGGGACTCTGCTTGCCGCTGTACTTAAGCTAGACCCTGGCCTTTTCTAGATCTCACTTTCCCTCTCTATAAGGTGAGGGCATAGCACTGCCTGCTTCCCCAGGACCTCAGGTGGCCCAGTACAAAGAATACTGGCTTTTGAGTCAGAGGACCTGGATTCAAATCCTGCCTCAGCCCTTCTGTCTCTTGTGACCCTGAGCCCTGCCATCTCCTTCCTGGACCTCAGTTTCCTCACCCACAAAATGAAGGAGTTAGAACAGATGGACCTTAGAGCCCTGACCCTGGGACTGTAGGGTTTCTGAGGTCCTTGGGCCTGGATTTGGGTTCAAATTCTGCCTCAAACCCTACCCCTCCAAGCCTCAGTATCCTCAGGTCTAGCAGCCTTTGGACAACATTATTCTGCCCCAGTTGCCTGAAGGAGGAAGGTGCCTAAGTCATGTCAAGGCAGCAGGCACTTATTAAGTGCCTACTGTATGCCCTGGCATGCACAAAGAAGGACACAGAAACTGTCCCCAGGGCATGCCACTGACAGAGGGGTTTGCAAAGTACCTGATATCCTTTTAATCTCCTTTGGCCTCCCAGCAATTCTAGGAGCAAGCTACTACAGGTGTAATTTGACAGCTGAGAACACTGAGGCCCAGAAAGTCCAAGTCACTAGCCTGGGCTTATAAAGTCAGGCAGTCAGTCCATAAACAGCGAGTTCCTCCCCTGGGCCAGACACTCTGCTAAGGGCTCGGGGTACAAAGGAAGGCAAAGACAGTCCCTGCCCTCAGGCATCTCCCAGTCTAATGGGGGAGACCACTCCAGGTGGACGAGCCCCACCACACGGAGGCAATCTACCCAGGGAAGGAGCCCAAGGGCCTTGGGAACTGTCAGAGCCGCCACTTGAACTCACATCTTGGGAACCTAAGTCCAAAGCTCTGAGGAATAACAGGAGGGCAAAAAGCCAAGGCAACATGGTTGGACCTAGTTTGGGTCTCTAAGGACACTTTCCACTAGACTGTGAGTCAAGCAGGACCAGGGTTCAAATCCTGCTTGCTAGCTGGGTGACTCTTTACCTCTGTGGTAACAACTGCTCCAGAGTGCTGCCATGGGCGGTAGTGAGCTCCCTGTCTCTAGCTGTCTGTAGGCAAAGGCTGGAAGACCACGGGTCAGGCCCCTTCAGGTCCTCAGATCTCCTCCACCTCCAAACTCTTCGGTCCCTCTCCCTGCTCTCACACTCACGGAGCTTCATTCACCTGCAGGACTTCCTACACTTTCCTGACTCTCAGTTTCCTCACCTGGAAAATGGCGATAATGACCTTAATGCCTCCTGCCTGCTTCCTGGGGGTGTGTCTTGGGACAACAGTCATGATAACGGCGACATTTATGTGGCAGGCTCTGTGCTCAGGGAGGTGACATTCTTATGGGGAACAGGTGTACCGGGAAGTAAACAGCTTGGTTATTTCTGGAGGAAGAGAGCTAGGGAAAGGCTAGGATCAGGAGAGACTTCTGGAGAAGGCAGTCTCTGAGCTGAGCCTGGGAGCTGGGCATTGTAAGACCCATCCAGGTGATGAGGGTGGGGGGACCAGCATGTGCAAAGGTGTGGAGGTGGGATTAGGGCAGGGAGGTAACTAAGAGACTCCTGGAATAGTCCAGGTGAGAGGTGAGGGCTGAAACTCAGGTAAGAGTCATGAGAGAAATGCGGGGTCAGACCCCACCATAACCAGGGTGGTTCGGAAGGCAGTGGCACCCTCAGCAGGAACAGAGACGTGCCAAGTGGCAGATTTGGAGGGGGCGGGCCTTATGTGCTCCCCGTCCTGTCGTCTCTAAGACTCACAATAATAAGTACTACAGGTCTGGCTATTATCCCTGTTTTACTGATGTGAAGACTAAGGCTGGGGCATCAGAAGTGAATCAGCCCATGGCTGTAGAGCTAAGAATTGTCGCATCCAGGATTTGAACCCAGGTCTCCACTCTCAGTGCCCTTTCCAAGCCTGGGAGTTTGATGAATGCAAAGACAAGTCTGGAGAGAGGATATTGAACAGACTGGTCCTGGGATGGCCTGGGAAGTCCTAAATTACCTGATGCGGTATAGAAAGAGGATTCTTTTAGTTTTCCAGAGCTCTCCAGAGCCCCAAAGAGCCGTCCAGACTTTCAGCTTTGAGCATCACAGATCAAAGGAACGTAGACTCGGTGCTGGAAGAGACTTCCGAGGCCCTGAAATCCAATTCCCCATTTTTTACAGATCGAGTAACTGAGGCCCAGAGAGTTTCAGCGACTCAGGTCAAACAGCTTTGGGGCAGGGTGGAGTCCCCATCCTGCCTATCATGTCTCCTCACTGTGTGACCCTGGGCAGGTCATTTACCTTCTTCCCTCAGACTTGGTTTCTTCATCTGCAGAGTGAGGGAGCAGGATCCCTTAGGTACCTAAGGTGCTCTTCCTGACCCCAGTCCAGGGCTTCACCCACAGCTTCTTGCTGCCTCTCTTGACGACCCCAGGGTATAAATAGAGAGGGTCTGAGCTGGAAAGGACATGGGGGGCCATCAAGTCACTGTCTCATTTTGCAGCTGGTGAAACCATGGCTCAGAGAAAGGTGACCTGCTCGAGGTCCCACAGCCAGTCGGTGCTGGAGCTGGGGTCAGACTCTCCTGCCTTCCTGTCCCACAGAGCATCAAATGGCTGCGGCATATTTTATGCAAGAGGAATTCTACCAGGGTCTTGTCAAAATGTGCCTCCAATAAGAGAAGCCACGATGGCAGAGGCTTCCTCTGTCGCCTCATCAGGGCACAGAGGTAATTCCTAGTTTTAGAAGGTTAGGCCAGGTCCTGGCGGGTTCTGCCCACCTGGGAGGCTAGGTATGGGCCACCTGGGACCAGCCTAGCTCCGTATAGAGAGGCTGATCAGTCCTTGTGTGACATCTGGTATACCACGTCTCTCTCAGCCTCAGTCTCCTTTTCTGTCAAACAGGGATAATAAATGGGATTGCCTTTTTTTTTACCACCCCCCCCACTAAAATGGGGAGGAATTATAGTCTGTGTTTGGTAGAGAGAGTCCCCTTTGTGTATAAAAGTAAGTCAATCCAGTACAGTCCACCCTTCATGGATCCCACCTTGACACAATCAACAAACCTTTATTAATCGCTCCCCTGCAAGCCGGATGTCTCACAGGCATCTTAAGCTCAATGTGCCCCCAACAGTTCTCTGTCTTTTCCCTCCAGCCCATTGGTCTTTCAGACTTCGCTAGCACTACCAAGGGCACCATCTTTCTTTCAGTATCCAGGCTCAGAGACATCCTTGGCTGCTCACCCTCACCTGTGTGTCCACACACCTGCCATAGCTTGTCATCTCCCCTCATGTACATCCCCTTCTCTTCACTCGCCCAGTTGCCATATAGGATGGCAGAGTATACTGGCATCACGAGGTGTAAGTAGACTGGAGGTCAGGTTACGAAGAGCTTTGAACACTAAGCAGTATTTTCCTTGTTTTGATCTGGAGGTAATAGGGAGCCGGGGCCATCTCCAGTCTTCCTGATTTATCTCTTGATATCTGGCCATTGGATCCAGATGGCTGTGGAGGAGAAAGTGAGGCTGGTGACTTTGCACAGCCCTCCCTCACTTCAGTCCAATTCACTCACAAGTCACGGCGTCACCTCCTTGATGTCATGGTCCTCTTTAAGAACAGAGGACAAAAAAAAAATCAGCAATAGGGAGTCACCAGAAAAGGCTGACATGGTCAGACCTGTACTTAAGGCAGATACGTTTGACAGCAGAGTGGAAAATAGACAATAGTGGGCAGAGACTGGAGGTAGGAACATCAGCCAACAGCTTTTACAGTAGTCCACATGGGAGGTGATGAGGGCATGGGCCAGGGTAACAGCAGCGTCAGAGGGGAGGTAGGGGTATACCAGAGAGGCTAAAAGAGGCAGAACAAACAGAATTTGGCAACGTGGGAGATATGGCGGGATGAGGGAGGTGGCACCTAGGTTACCAGTCTGGGTGACCGGGAGGAGGATTGTACCCTTAACAGAAACAGGGAAGGGGAGGGCTTGGGAGAAAGATAATGAGTTCTGTTTTGGATGTATTGAGTTTAAGGTGTCTATGGGACATTTGGTTCAAGATGTCCAATGGGCAGTTGAAGAATTGGGTCTGGAGGTTAAGAGAGCGGGTGGGGCTGGATAAACATGTGAAAGTAATTTGCATTAGACAATGTGATTGAACCAATGAATTGATGAGAGCACTGAGTGAGAGAATCTAGAGGGAGAAGAGAAGAGGGTCTAGGACAGACCCTCCTAGGACATCTGTGGTGAGGGAGGTGGCTGAGAAGGGGCGGTCAGAGAGAGAGAGGAGGGAAACCAGAAGAGTGACACCCCAAAAACCTAGAGAAGGAGAAGATAAGGCTGAAGGGAGAAGGCCAATGGATTTGGCCAGTGAGAGATCGGGAAGAGCAACTTAGGTGGAGTGATGAGGCTGGAAGCCACTGCAGAGATTTCAGAAGAGAAGGAGAGGAAAGGAAGTGCTGGTTAGAGACAGTTTTCTCTAGGAGCTAAGCCACGAAAGGGCAGAGAGCCATGTGATGATAGCTAGCAGGGATGGGTAGATCAAGTCAGAGTTTCTGAGGACAGAAGATACCCGAGTATGTCTGTAAACAGCAGAGAAGTAGCCAGGAGACAGGAGAGACGGCAGATCAGTGAACATGGGCATAATAGATGGGCGCAGTCTCCTGGAGAAGATGGCACAGAGTGGGATCGCTTGTGAAGGGAGGGGGCCTGCTCAGGCCACCAGAATGGCTCCCCTTCCTGGGAGACAGGAGCAAAGGAGGAGAGAGTAGGGGAAGGTGTCTGAGGGACGTGAGATGATGAGGTGGAGGGGAGAAGAAGCTCTACTCTAAGGGTCTGTATTTTCAGTGAGACACAAGGTTCTCAATGGAGAAGGGGTGAGGAGAGGGAGCCATAGGAGGCTGGAGAAGGAATGAGCAGGTTTCGAAAAGCCACCATCTTGAGTGTGATAGCAAATTGGTTAGGGAAGCGTTGCTGGAGTGAGGGAACAGGTGAGATTACGTAACATTGATTTGAAGTAGACCCCATCAGTATGGTGTCGGGATTTTCTCCAGCCTCCTTTGGCACAGAAGAGTAGGAGCAAAGACATTGGCTAGTGGCAGTGCCAGGCAGAGGCTTGGCAGGACAAGAGCAAAAACATTGGTTAGTGGGAGTGCCAGGCGGAGGCTTGGCAGGACAAGAGCAAAGACATTGGCTAGTGGGAGTGCCAGGCGGAGGCTTGGCAGGACAAGAGCAAAGACATTGGCTAGTGGGAGTGCCAGGCGGAGGCTTGGCAGGACAAGAGCAAAGACATTGGCTAGTGGCAGTGCCAGGCGGAGACTTGGCAGGACAAGATCGCCCATTCAGTAAGGGGGTAAGAGACTCAAGAGAAGATGACTGGCCAGTTGGACTGGTTCATCAAAGGGGTCAAGATGAGGGAGGGAGGAAGGTGTAGCTAGGGTGGGGGTAAATGGCTTAGAACAGAGGGGTCTAGGGTGCAAATGAAGAACAGGGGGAGGGCCTGCAAGGCACAGGGAGAGGTGGGGTGTGTTTTGTACAAAATACTTCCACCATCACGTTGTCTTATATGTTGTCACCTGTGATAGATTGTAAACTCCTTGAGGCCAGACACTTTCTGTATCCCTAGCACTTAGCCCAGTGCCTGGCGCACAGTAGGCACTTTCTAAATGTTAGCTAGTATATATTACATATAATAGAGATAACATATTAGCTTTCATAAAGCTATTATTAATTATTATGGATTGGTTGATTCATATAGTTTTCTTGAATCAAATAACACATTCCTTTTCGTTCTTCTTTCCCTTTCTGCCTCCTCTGTACTTCAAGACAAAAATGAGACAGTTCCCGTCCTCAAGAAGCTTACGTTCTACTGAGAGAATATAGATGAGTAAATAGAAACTATATGTAAAGTAAACTAAAGAGGTAAGAGTTAGATCTTGTTATCCCCATTTCTCAGGAAGTAAGCTGAGGCACAAAGAGTCAGTAAAGTCAGTCCACAAGCATTTATTTATTTATTTGGAGGGAGGAAGGCAGGGCAATTGGGGTTAAGTGACTTGCCCAAGGTCACACAGCTAGTAAGTGTGTCATGTGTCTGAGGCTGGATTTGAACTCAGGTCCTCCTGACTCCAGGGCTGGTCTACTCACTGTGCCACCCAGCTGCCCTCATAAGCATTTATTAAGCCTGTGCTGGGCACCGTTAAGTCTGGGTCTCTAAAGAAAGGCCAGAGTAGTGTCTGCCTTTAAGGGGCACACAGGATGTAGACGGGGTGGATGGACCAGAGGGGACAGCACTAGCAGCTAGGAAAGGAAAGCCTCCTGCGGACCATGGGATTTGGGCTGAATCTTGAAGAAAGCCCGGGGGTGCAGCCCAGAAGGGAGAGCGCTGTTAGCTCCAGATGAGACTTGGGGGAAGGGGCTGAGTAATTGTTGGGAGGAGACCCTACATCTTCTCATCAATATGGCAGCAGCCAAACAGACAGATGAACGATGCTTCTCTCCCTCTTCCCTCTCGAATAGCTCAGGTCTCCTCATGGGCTTCGTAAGGCTTTTCCGATGCGCTCCCGTGCCGTGGGCCTGGAGGTCTGCCCGACTGAAGCCAACCCAGATCCAGGCCCAGCACCCGCCTCGATGGAGACGCTCTGGAGGCTCCTACAAAGCTGTGATATTTGACATGGGCGGGGTTCTCATTCCCTCTCCATCCATGGTGGCTGCAGGTGAGCTCTCTAACGTTAAGTCTCTTTCCAGGACCCTGGGGATGCAGGTTGCCTTCTAGCCATTGGCAGTCAGCCGCCAAGGCCATTCTTCTGTGATGGAGGCGTCCGAGGCCAGATCTGAGCTCAGGTCCTCCTGACTCCAGGGCTGGTGCTCTCTCCCCTACAGTGGGGTGCAGTGGAAAGAGAGCAGCACCTGGGGGTTGGGAGCTGTCCTCTGCCGCCTGCCAGTGTGCAAACCTTCCACAGGTCCCTTCTCCTGGCATCCTACAAACGAGGAGGTTGCAACGGATTCCCTCTGATGAGCATCTAGCCGTGAGAGCTGGGATCCTAGAAGTGCGCGTTTTAGTTTAATAAAATTGACCCCAAAGCCCTGAGGGCCTACTTCAAAATAAAAGTAGTAGGGGCAGCTAGGTGGCGCAGTGAATAGAGCACCGGCCCCGGAGTCAGGAGGGCCTGAGTTCAAATGCGGCCTCAGACACTGGACACACTTACTAGCTGTGTGACCTTGGGCAAGTCACTTAACCCCAATCGCCCTGCCTTCCCCCCTCCGTAGGAGTAGCTAACATTTATATAGCACCTACTGTATGCCTGACACTGTGCCAAGTGCTTTGCGTTATTATCTCAGAGGATCCTCACAACCCCCTTGGGACGGAGGTGCCGCTATTATCCCCATTTCACAGATGAGGAAACTGAGGCAGACAGACTGAAGTGACTTGTCGAGGGTCACAAAGCCAGTAAATGTCTGAAGCTGGATTTGAATTCAGGTCTTCCCGACCTCTGGTCCGGTGCTCTATGCCACTAGTTAGCCTGGAGCACCATTTCGTTGAGTGTTTGCCGTGAAAAAGCTACGGTTAAGGACTGTTTTTGAAACCCCTACCCCCTCCTTTTATTTTTTTTTAAAGTCTAGGCCAGTGATGTCATGGGTATGGGGAGCTTGTGAGGCAGAAACTCCTCCTGTGCAGGCAGATAGCTTTTCTGTAGCACAAAGCCCTGAGGGGCTGCCTGGAGCACTGAGAAGTCAGCCAGAGTGCATTTATTAAGCACTTGCCATGTGCCTGGCACTGGGCTCCGTGACTTGTGGGGGCAGCCTGAGCCATTCTGTGTCAGAGGCGGTACTTGGACCCTGGCCTTCCTCCCGCAGTGCCTGGCACATATACTGAGCACTTAACCAACTCTCACTGATAGGGGGGTTGATTCCTTCGTCCCCTACTGCAGGGTGCTTCTCTCAGTGCTGTCATAACAGCTTTAAAACAAAGACAGAGGCCCCATGTGAGGATCCCCATCCGTGCCTATGTGAAGAGGCTTCCTTGTGGCTGACTGGAGGAAGAGAAAAAGCCCCAGAGAATAGTAAAAGGACCTGCTGCATTTGAGGAAAGCGGGGTCAGGACAGCTGCAGCCGCGCAGGCTGCCGTTCAGAGGGCACCCAGCGCGTCCAGGTCTGGTGATCCCCCAACCCTAAAACACACACAGACACACACACATACAGACACAGATCACACAGACACACACATTCACACAGACACACACATTCACACACACACACACATATACACACAGACACATACACACAGACACACACACACACAGATACACAGACACATTCATACACACACACACAGATACACATATACACACAGACACACAGACGCAGACACACACACACACACACACACACTCCTGGAGAAAGAGGCAGCTTTGGGAGCATCCTTCTCCAGTGAGGCTCAGGGCAGGTACCACCTTCTTTAATGGGCTGGCAGCCTCAGTGCTTCTGAAGGGTGCACTTTTAGGGGGTGGGGCATCTGGGCTATAGCCTCCTTTATTCTCCACCTCTCCCCATAAGGGCAGTAGTACTCATGGGACCATGGAGTAGGAATGGACCCTAGAGAGCCTCCAGTGCAACCTCCTCATTCTGAAAACTTGGGCCCTGAGAGGTCACAGAACCTTCCCACAGTCACACGGGCTTAGTCAAAATTCAAACCCAGGTCCTCTGATGCCAAGCCTGCTGTTCTTTCCACTGTTCCACACAGCCTCCTGTTTTCAGGGTGAAGGAAACCGTAAAGAATGACAAACTGAGAGACATAAAGAAAGACAGAGGGGCAGAGAAGACAGTGGGGATTTGGCGCTGGAGGGTCTGGGTTCACTTGTGTGACCTTGGGCAAGTCCCTCCCCCCCAGGGACCTCCGGGGGTGGGGTGACATGATCCCTAAGACCCTTCTAGCTTGATATCCCATCTCTGCTGCAGAAAACAGAAAATAATATAGATAGAAGCAAGTAGACTGAGGAGGAATGAGGAGACCGTGACTGGAACCCTCTCAGAATGTCCCCATGATTGCCTGCTTTGCAGAGGCCCTGGACTTAGTCACCATCTTGCTGTCGCCCTTTGCACGGAGAATTTTAATGTCAAGTTGATTAAATGAAGAGCTTCCCCACCCCTGTTTTAGACAGTCATATTCCCAGCAGCCTCTAGGGACTGAGTCTGAAGGGCGTGTGTCAAGGGACCCAGCGGGATGTTCAGGCTCGCCCACTGACTCACTAGATGAGAGGCCTCTGGGCCGGTCACTGTCTCTGTCTGCAGTTTCCTCACCTGGTGTCCCAGGTGACTATGAATGTAACAGAACTTAGTGGCCTTGTCTCTGACCATCTCTGTGAAGGTCCTGTACGATCTCCCTCCACATTCAAGGAAAGCAGACGCCAGGTGGAACCAAGACCATGAATGGCTTTGTTTAACCCCTCTTCCCTGGGATGCCTGGCCCCGGTTGCCTCGTGGGGCTCTTCTGCTTTCTCTAGTGTGGGAGGTTTTGTTTAACCCCGCTTCCCTGGGATGCCTGGCCATTGGCTGCTCTGCCGATGATCCAGGTAGATCCACAGAGCTGGACGTCCCTGATGTTTTTGGCCCTGGTTGCCTCATGGGGCTCTTCTGCTTTCTCTAGCATGGGAGGCACAGAATCGCATCCCTTCTGGAACACTCATCAAGGCCCTTGTCACTGGCGGGGAGAAGGGGCCCTGGATAAGATTCATGAGAGCAGAGATGACTGTGGAGGAATTTTTACAGGAGTTTGGGACTCAGTGCTCCGAGATGGTAAGTGGAGGGAGCAGTTTTTCCCCATGGTGCTTGTTTTCACAGGGGGCTGCTGTGCTCATTCATTAAGCTGCCTTCAATCCACTTTTGCAAACGGCATAGTATGCTAGAGGGTTGGATGGGGATCAGGGGACCTGGGTTCAAATTCTGATGTTTTTTACTCCCAGTGTCACAACTTAACCTTCTCGGGGCCTGTTTCCTCATCTCTAACATGAGGATATTAGATGACAGCAGTGATTCTAAACTTTTTGGCTTCAGGATCCCTTTATGCTCTTAAAAATGATTAAAAAACTCCCCACCCAAAGAGTGAGTTTATGTGAGTTGCATCTATCAATATTTGATTATTTGAAATTAAAATAATTCTAATATTATTATGAAAACATTTCGAACTTCATGGATCTCCCGAAAGGGTCTCGGATACCTCTAGCAGTCCATGGATCACATTTTGTAAAAGGAGGGGGAATTAACATTTATATGGTGCCTGTCATGTGTCAGGCACTGTTACAAGTATCACCTCATTTCATCCTTACATCAACCCCAGGAGGCAGGGGCTATTATGATCCCCATTTGTCAGTTGAGGAAATCGAGGTGGACAGAGATTAAGTGACTTGCCCAAGGTCACTGGTCTGGAAAGTGTTGGAGGCTGGATTTGAACTCAGGTCTTCCTGACTCCAGGCCTAATCCCCTGTACCTCCGATGTCTCTAACGTCCCTTCCAGCTCTAAAACCTACCATCTACCCAAGACCTCGTTTCTGTAGATTGCCTGTTGCCCTGTTTTGTATGGTGCCATAGAAAGAGTGCTGG